>NC_089796.1:44465398-44520398 GCF_040412425.1 Macrobrachium rosenbergii
ATGAACACGTGTGTTCAGCGAGAACTTGTTTCATTTCAATTGTCATCTGTTGAGATAAGAGAGAACACTTTGTTTTGGGTTAACATGAGGACAGTTTGGAATAACAGTTGCCGATGCGTTCAGGGAATCAACTCAGTTTTTCGTCTTGTTTATAAAACACGTCAGTCATAATTAGCCGATGGCTGTATGTTGCGGTCGTGTAGAGGTTCCTGTAAAAGATTTGCCCCATACGAGAATAAGACGAGTGATTTCACCAAGTTACATACAGGGCTCTGATCACGTGCGCCCCTTTGAGAGAAAGAGTAACATGTCCTGATCAGTTACATCATGTTTTGTAAGATTGCATTCAAAACGTTTTATGGCGAGTGACGTCAACTTCCGTCTAGAAATTTCTCTTTTGGTATCTCGTAACCAAAATGCCTTAATGACGTCATGTAATTGTTTCATATGGTACTGGAATTCTGAAATCTGTTTCATTCTTATTCTTGAGACACCAACCTGTCTGGTTCACTCTCTTTATCTCTCTCTCTCTCTCTCTTTCTTCAAAAGAGAGAAGTTATTAATTAACGTAGAATATTGTGGTCACTGGTGTTAGTCTTAGTTTTTTTTTTTTTTGAGATCTGAGGGTAGGAAAGTGTAACGGCGCATTATTAAAAGTGTGTTTTGTGGAAAAGCTGCTGCAGCAAGTGATTTTACAAAAATTTTCACAAACTTGTGTAAGGTAACGTGAATTTTACTTATAAATATCGTGGTATAATAAATTAGGGAAATTTTGCCTTAGTGAAATTATTATTGATAAAGCTTTTGTGTATTTTTGAGTGTTCTTGTGTTTGCAATCTCTTCATATTTTCACATTTTTTTATGTTTGTGATATAACATTTATTCACATAGTATTTAAATATTTCTTGGTAATTTAATATTGCATATTTGATTTAATTTTCATTTATTAAGATTTTCTTTTCAAATCTTAAGTGATTCTTGATAGTTTAAATTTTGCTTGATTAATTTAAATTCCTGATAAAGTTTTTGTGAATTAGTTTTGTTTCATAATTTAATTCAAAAATTAATTAGGTTTTATTTTCAAGTAATAGTAAATTTTTCAGATTGTGAATTCTAATTAAAAATTTTGAATTTAAAAATAAACTTTTTGTATGTAATATATTTAGAAAAACAGTGTTTCACTTATTGACCACCAGTGAATAGGATTAATTGAGTGTGCATAAGGCAAAGTGATAAACATGTTTTGTTCTTTTAGTTTTGCTAAAGTGAATTAAGACCAGGGAAACTGTTAAAGTTGTGTGATGGAGTGATGCCCTTTACTCTAGAATATTTCTTGTTTAATTGTTGATACCTCACATATTCTGATGAACTGAGTTTGATTTTTCAAGTGATTAATAAGTTTTTTAAGAGATCACTGTTACCTTTAGAGTACTCAGTCATAATTTCCTATTATTATGAGAGTTCAGATATCTGGCTGAAGTGAGGTAAATTTTTGAATTTTGAGACTAGTTGTGTAATAACCAGGTACTTGGTACGCATTGTGACAATATTATTTTGGTGCCCAGACCTGGGAACAAAACAAAATATCACTTTGGTTTATGGTTTATACTGGTGGCGTTAGGGATATATTTTGACAGGAGAGTGACCACATAGTAATTTTTTGCTTTGTATTGTGAATTATTTAGTTGAGTAACTTAGAGAAAATGGCTCTGTTTGATGTTCAGAAGTTTTTAGCAGCTCCTTCCATCCAAGAGTTATCTGAATCCAACCTGACTAAGGCACAGTGGACTGCTTTAGCAGTGGCATGTGGGGGTAATGTGTCTAGTGGTATGATTAAGGCACAAATCAGATGTATTACAAACCAAGCATTGTTGGAATCTGGTAAAATAGATGAAGAGTTAGAAGAGGCACAAGAATTGTTGTATGCAGCTGAGGAAAAATTTTTATAAATAAGGAAGAGCAAAAAAAAAAAGTGATACAGAAGCAGAGCTTAGACACATAGAAGCAGTAGAAAATTTGATTAAGCTGAAGATGCAGGCTGAAAGAGAGAAAATACAGGCTGAAAGAGAAAGAAGATAGAGAGCAAAGAGAAAGAAAAGAAAGAGAAGAAGAAAAAGCAGCAGAAGAAGAAAGAGGAAGAGCAAACAAGGAAAGAGAAAGAGCAAGACATGAAAGGGAGATGGAGTTAATAAAAGCTCGATCCACAGTACCTGTAACACAGTCTAACCCTACCTCTAACCCTACCCAGGATATTTCAGACCCTGTATTTGATGTAGTAAGAGTGCAGAAGTTAATTCCAAAGTTTACAGAAGCTCCAGATGAGTTTTTTGATCACTTTGGTAAAGGAAGACGTGCCTATTTAGCCTTATCAGCTGATCAATGTAAAGAGTACAAGGTACTCAAACACATTTGCTACAAGTTTACCAGATGACCCTTGAATATTATAATGAAAGATTCAGATCTTTGAGAAAGGATGACAAGATGATTTTCTTGGATTATGCCTACAAAGTAAGATGTTTTAAACGATGGTATGGACGAACTTGAGGAGTTAGTAGTCCTAGAGCAATATCTTAGAGGAATTCCTGAACACATAAGAGGCTATTTAAGAGAGAGAGAGAGAGAGAGAGGTTAAGAAACTTGACAAAGCTGCTACATTGAGTGAGGATCATAATATCATTTGTAGCAAAAGAAATTATAATGTCAATTACCAGAACCAACAACGCACAGGTTTCAGGTCTCATCCAAATTTCGTGAACATTACAACTGGAAACTTTCTAGTGGCTATGCCAATACAAAGCCAGGTACTGTAATACCCCTCAGCAACTGAATGTTAAATCCTCATCATCCAGTCTGTTCTCAAGACAGATACAGAATATTGTTGTCTGCTACAAGTGTGGAAGAGTAGGACACTACAGTCGAGATTGTTATCAAATACAGGAGCAGACCAAACCAGTTGGTGAAGTGGTTAAAGGTGACCAGGTGAAGCAAACTATGAAGAGCAGTGTGGGAAGACTGAGACAGTTGGGAAGACTGAGACTAAACAAGCAGAATGTTTAGCAACCAGTGGAAATGTAACTTCAAGCAGTGAGTGGCTGAGCAGCTTGGAGGCCTTTAAGCCATCTATCTATGAAGGTATGCTGGCAACTCAAGGAGGGAGTGTGCATGTACCAGTCAAGGTATTACGTGATATGGGGAGTAACCTTAGTTTGGTAGTTCGTGGTGCTAACCCACAGTTGGAGAAGAATCTCATCGGAAATTCAGTTATTTTGAAGGGTATAGGAGGAGAAGAGGTAACTCCTATATGCCTCATACACCTGTCCTGTGAATTGGTGATGGGGAATATTGATTTTGCTGCAGAGGGCTCACTAACTGTTGAAGGTGAGCATGTTTTACTGGGTAATAGAGTTGGTGGTGTACCATTTGTTCCTTGTCTTATAGTGACAGACAAACCGTTAAGGATTAGTTCTACGGTAGATTTAGAGAAGAAAAACCCCCACCTGTTTCCAAGTTGTGTAACTACCAGGAGTATGAAGAGAACTATGTTTACAAGTGAAGAAACTGAGGATTTGCCTGTACCAGAAGGATTACATGAAGGATCTTTGAGCTTAGGAGAGCTGTTCCAGGAAAGTGAAGTTTCCCCTAGTGTTAGTAATGAAGAGATTACCCAAGAAGAGGATCCTGTTGTTATTGAAGAGACTCTGAGTAGTCAAAGTGTTCCTGAAGATAGTAGTGAAACTACGGAAGCAGAGTTAGCAGATATGGAGAGTTCAGCCCTTGAAGTTGGTCAAGTGACTAGAGAGAAGCTAATGGAACTGCAGAAGAGGGATACAACGTTGGCTGATCTGTTCTTCAGAGTTGTTGATCAAGGAGAGATGCAACAAACTCCTACCCGTTATTATCTAAAGGAATTTTTGCTAATGAGGAAGCATCGACCTGCAGATATACCAGGAAATGCTGAATGGGGTGACTATCATCAAATTTTGATTTCATATCCATTGAGGAAGCAAGTTGTAGTAGTAGCGCACGAGTCTGGACAAATGGGAATCAGGAGGACTGTTGAGAAGATTATGAAGTACTTTCTCTGGCCTGGACTTCACAAGGATGTTAGCAGATTTTGCAGAGAGTGTCACACATGCCAAATAGCTGGAAAACCAAATGAAACCATTCAGAAAGCACCCCTACAACCCATAGAAGTTAGACGAGAACCCTTTAGCAAGATGATTATAGATGTGGTTGGGCCGCTTCTGAAAATAAAAAAAGGAATGAATATCTGTTAACATTAATGTGTCCAGTAACTAGGTATTCTGAGGTAATTCCTGTAAGAAGTATAAGTGCAAAGGTAACTGCTGAGAAGTTGGTGGAGTTTTTCTCCAAGTTTGGAATTCCATAAATTGTGCAAAGTGATAGAGGAACGAACTTTTCTTCAAAATTGTTCCAGGATGTGATGAACTTGTTAGGAGTAAAACAACAGTTATCAACTGCTTATCATCCAGAGACTCAAAGAGCCTTGGAAAGGTTCCACCAGACATTGAAAAGTATGTTAACTAAGTATTGTAATAAATCAGGAAGAGAATGGGATGCTGGTTTACCCTTGATGTTATTTGAAGTTAGGAATGCTTATCAAGATGAAATGATTTTTGGTCGAGACGTCAAAGGTCCATTAAAGGTTCATGCAGAGAATTGGAAAGAAAATCAAGAGGAAATCCAAGGAGAATATGTGAAGAACTTGAGGAAAAGTATAAGAGAAATTAGAAAATTCTCTTTAGAAAATCGGGAAATAAGTCAAGATAAAATGAAAAGAAAATATGATGCTAAAACTAAGCTAAGAAATTTTAGTATTGGACAGCAAGTTCTAGTGTTCTTACCAGTGAAAAGATTTCCCCATACCAATAAGTTTCAAGGTTCTTATAGGATAATAGAGAAGTTAAGCGATCGAACTTACGTGATTGAAACACCAGGAAGAAGGAAACAACAGAGGAAGATACATATGAATCTTTTGAAACCTTACTTCTCAGAGACTAAAACTGAAACAGTGTCAGTAACACAGACAACTTCATCTACAGAGGACGATGATGGCTACGAATTGGGAGCTGAAAGCAAGATGAACAATTCTTCAATATTGGAAAATTTGGAAGATAAACTAAAATATCCCAGTGTTGAGCAAAGTAGTGAATTTAGTGATGTAATTCAAAGTTTCCCTGAAATTTTTGTAGCTGTACCTAGGCGTACCAATCTGACAAAGCATGAGATAAAGATCAGAGAAGATGGAAAACCTTTTAAACAGAGCTTATCGCTTAATACCTTTTCATCGAGATGTTTTGAAGAAAAAAGTTGAATATTTGTTGCAGCATGGATTAGCAAAACCCAGTTCAAGTCATTATAGTTCTCCTTGTGTGTTGGTGAAGGAACCAGATGGCTCATTTAGGATGTGTACTGATTACAGGAAACTGAATTCCATCAGTGTGGCTGACAATTATCCATTGTCTCCTATTGATCAATTACTTAATAATATTGGGCAAGCCAAATTTGTTTCCAAGATAGACTTGTTGAAAGGATATTATCAAATTCCCTTAGATGAGAATGCTAAGTTGCTGTCAGCTTTCATTACTCCTTTTGGACTGTAGCAATACACTGTTTTGCCGTTTGGTCTGATGAATGCACCTGCAATATTCTAGCGAGTGATGGATCAACTGCTAGGATCAGTAGGAGGAGTAGGTGTATACCTTGATGACATTGTGATTTATTCTAATACATGGGAAGAACATCTGAAGATATTAAGGAAAGTGTTCAAGAAACTACAGGAAGCAGGACTAACAATCAACTTACAAAAAAGTGAGTTTGGAAAGGCAACTGTTCAGTATTTAGGATTTGAAGTTGGAAAAGTCCTTCTTGCTAAAACAGAAGGTACCCCTAAAGCTAAACCCCCTACTACGAGGAAACAGCTACAAAGATTTTTGGACTTGGCTGGACTTTATCGCAGATTCTGTCCGAATTTCTCAGCCATAGTAGCTCCCCTGACAGATTTTGTAACCGTACTGTGTAGAGGTAGAGAACATTTTTTGAAAGAACAGTTTAATTGTCGATTATTTATCCTGTTCTGAATCGTTGGATTCAAACCCGGGATAACTAATCTTCTGGGGGGAAAAATTTCATGATGTTGCCTTGTAATATGTATATCATGCAATATTTTGATATATTTACTCTTTTATCTATCGTGTGTTATATGTAATGATAGTGATTGTTGAAGTGTCATATTTAGTTTGGCATCAGATCTCAAAGGAACTAATGATTTAAATAACTTAATAGCATAATTTAGAATTGATAATACAATTTTAATAGCAACGTAGTATATTAACGTGTGTGTTCAACGAGAACTTGTTTCATTTCATTTGTCATCAGTTGAGATAAGAGAGAGCGCTTTGTTTTGGGTTAACATGAGGACAGTTTGGAATAACAATTACCAATTCCTTCAGGAAATCAACTCAGCTTTTCGTCTTGTTCATAGAACACGCCAATCATAATTAGCCAATTGCTGTATGTTTCGGTCATGTAGAGGTTTCTGTAAAAGATTTGTCTTGTACGAGACTAAGACGAGTGATTTCACCAAGTTACATACATGGCTCTGATCACGTATGCCCCTTTGAGAGAAAAAGTAACATGTCCTGATCAGTTGCGTCATGTTTTGTAAGATTGCATTCAAAACGTTTTATGAGGAGTGAGGTCACCTTCCTTCTAGAAATTTCTTTTTTGGTATCTCATAACCAAAATGCTTTAATGACGTCATGTAATTGTTTCATATGGTACTGGAATTCTGAAATCTGTTTCATTCTTATTCTTGAGACCAACCTGTCTGGTTTCTCTCTCTCTCTCTCTCTCTCTCTCTCTCTCTCTCTCTCTCTCTCTCTCTCTCTCTCTTCAAAAGAGAGAAGTTATTAATTAACGTAGAATATTGTGATCACTGGTGTTAGTCTTAGTTTTTTTTTGAGATCTGAGGGTAGGAAAAGTGTGATGGCGCGGCGCCTTATTAAAAGTGTGTTTTGTGGAAAAGCTGCTGCAGCAAGTGATTTTACAAAAATTTTCACAAACTTCTGTAAGGTAACATGAATTTTACTTATTAATACCATGGTATAATAAGGTAGGGAAATTTTGCCTTAGTGAAATTATTATTGATAAAGCTTTTGTGTATTTTTGAGTGTTCTTGTGTTTGGAATCTCTTCATAATTTCACATTTTTTTTATGTTTTTGATGTAACATTTATTTACGTAGCATTTTAAATATTTCTTGGTAATTTAATATTGCATATTTTATTTTATTTATTTTTATTAAGATTTTCTTTTCAAATCGTAAGTGATTCTTGATATTAAATTTTGCTTGATTAATTTAAATTCCTGATAAAGTTTTTGTGAATTAGTTTTGTTTCATAATTTAAATCAAGAATTAATTAGGTTTTATGTTATTTTCAAGTAATAGTAAATTTTTCAGATTGTGAATTCTAATTAAAAATTCTGAATTTAAAAATAAATTTTTGTATTTAATATTTTTAGAAAAAAATTGTATCATTTATTGAACAGGATTGATTGTGTGCATAAGGCAAAGTGATAAACATGTTTTGTTCTTTAAGTTTTGCTAAAGTGAATTAAGACCAGGGAAACAGTTAATGTTGTGTGATGGAGTGATGCCCCTTTTACTCTAGAATATTTGTTGTGTAATTGTTGATACCTCACACATATTCTGATAAACTGAGTTTGATTTTTCAAGTGATTAATAAGTTTTTTAAGAGATCACTGTTACCTGTAGAGTACTCATTCGTAATATCATATTATTGTGAGAGTTCAGGTATCTGGCTGATGTGAGGTAAATTTTTGAATTTTGAGATTATTTGTGTAACAACCAGGTACTTGGTATGCATTGTGACAATATATATATATATATATATATATATATATATATATATATATATATATATATATATATATATATATATATATATATATATATATATATATATGCACACTTATGCTCCATTACATGCATTTCAGTTTTCATTTTCAGCGAGTAAAGTTCTCTCCAGGAATGCTGTGTCGATCTTGGAAAGATACAGTTTATTAAATAAAGGATGAAACCTTCAGACAGTTTCGCTACTCATTCAAAGACATTTCAATTATTAAGGAATCTGCAATAATTTGTGGTACATGTATATTTTTATGTTTTGTACACATCCATGTGCTTTAAGATGTTAAAATATGCTTCCTTAATGTCAGTTCATTCGCTTGTAGTCTTCTTTCTGCTTCCCAGGTATGTTCTCTCTACAGGACTAAACACTAACTCATGTGCCTGCTTGTTTTACACGCTTTTTTATTTGTAGTGTTCAGTTTTCCTTCCTATCTTTATGGTTGAGTGTTTACTTAAATACAGTGTACTGTTAGTTTTTTTTTTTTAATCAGTTCCGAAAGGTTGGTTAGATTATCCATTCACCGATACCGACTGATGCTCCTCTTCACCTTTAATGTACGATACTCGATAACATAGTGGTTGTGTGTTATATTCTGTTTCTGTATGGCGTCTGCTGTCGGATTTTTTCATAATGCGATTGATTTGATTCATACACAAACACCCGATTGGCTTTTTCTGAACACACACGATATATTATGTACACTCGATTATCTACCATCGCCACCGGCTTGCATTTGGAAGTTTATCTTTCATGCAATTTGTCCTTCCCCTTCTTGCAGACTTCTCCATCATCTTTTTGTCTTTTCGCAGCTTGTTTCACCACCCCGTCCATAAACTATTTAAAATAGCATGTTAACCTTGCCAAGCGCTATTTTCTCACAGAAAATCTTTTCAGCCTTCCTTTCAACATAATTTCTTAGGATTTCATCTTCATTGTCAGGTGTTTGAAATTTCAGACCATCTAACAGGCCAGCAGCTCATTAAGACTGCATCTTCGTTAGCCTTTTCGCTCCCCCTGGTAAACATTCACAAGGTTCACTAACGCCACATTCGGCCGCTTTTTTACTCTCAGGCCTCTCGGATAACTCTCTCACATTGCACGACTCCTAACTCATGTTTCCCTGTTAACTGAAGATTTCTCTCTTCAACTGCAATCCTGATCTGAGCTTCTGTATACAGTGAAGAATGTAAATATTTCCTAGAGAGAGGTTGGGGTTGTCGGTGGGGGGGGGGGGGGTGGAATTCGCTTTTGAGCAGAATTTCAATTACCGTACTGGAACGTTTTATCTCGAGAGATTCTGTAATGACTCTTTTCGGTTATTGACTATGAATGCTAGAAAACACAAGGGGATGAAAATAAATGATTATGAAAGCTGAATTAGTTGCAAGCCGTAGAGTGATAGGAGTGAGATCTTTATAAAAGGTTTAGTGCAGATGAAGTGTTTAGGGGGACGTTGGGGAGTAGGGAAGGTTTGTTTACCCAGTTTTGCATGAAGCTGAATGTGATTTGGTGGAAGAAAATGTGATGGATTGGCTGCCTGTTGTCAGTGTCGACGAAGGAGGGATGAAGAAATGTAATGTTAAAGTTAAATATAAAAGTAACCATTCGGAAATACCTGGACGAGTGCTTTTAGTGTGTTTAGTCCTGTAGAAGGATCGGGAGATCTTGCGATTTTGTCCTAAGGAGTGTCGGTATGGTGATTTGAAAGTGCTGGTATAGTAAAAGATAGAGGGCCAGGAAATTTTGGACACATGTTGCTTGCTAAAAAGTAGTAAATGGCGCAGCGTACCGGAATGTAAACGAAGCAATGGTGATGAGGCATCTGTCAAGGTGTGAGGTCATTGTAAGAACGTCGAGGATTTTTCCCAGGGCGGCAGCAATATTGTTGTCCGGTTTAGTAGGGGGAAAGATAATTAATAAGCCATTCTGTCGGTTGTTTATTTTTACAGACTGAGCAAAATCACACTTTTGTAAATAATGATGTTAGTTTTGGTATGTTTCCTATAACTTATCACCACGTTACTTTGTATGCACATTTCCATAAGTATAAATACTAATGTTTAGCAAATATAGAACATTGTTTTAAATCAGCAAAGGGCAAAGAATATGCCGCCATGTGCTGCTAACTATAAGTGAAGTGATGGTTCACGCTCTGATGCTCCGCTGCAGTAATGTAAAGACCCATAAAGTTTTTAATTGAAAAAGATTGATTGACTTCATAAATCTTAAGTAACATTGGGCGTATCGTTGTGAAAGTTGGAACTCCATGACACAATTACGCTTGCTTCTTTTTAAGTGGTGTTGTTTATATTCATCAAGACATTGCAGCATATATATATATATATATATATATATATATATATATATATATATATATATATATATATATATATATATATATATATATATATATATATATATATATATATATATATATATATATATATATATATATATATATATATATATATATATATATATATATATATATATATATGTGTGTGTGTGTGTGTGTGTGTCTGTCGTGTGTGTCTCTGTATATGTATATACGTATTTGTACACGAGAATGAAAAGAATGAAACTTCAATTAGTAATTAATATTCGAATCTACCACTGTTTTTTGTTTGGAGAATTTCCTGTAGTCCTTTGAAAAACGCCCACATAAACATGTTTTTGTTCCGATCATGTTGGAATTGTCCGGCGTCGGTATGATCATGGGACCATTGTTATGAATTTCAATAACGGATTCAGTAGGTTAATGAATTTAGCTCAAAGGATTAAAGTTAGAACCTGTTAGAAGCAAATATGAGTGACAGATGGGAAGTGTCGTCATACAGCCTCAGCTTCCTCATTCGACTGTAATAACCCGTTGCCTATCAGGAGGGATTAGAAACCTCTCGCTAGTATATTCGAGTCATTCGTGTGTATTTGCCTTAGATTGTAGCTCTCGGGGAAAACTTACTTGCTCATTGTCGTTCTCTTCCTGACGTCGAATCCGACGTTTCTTTCCATTAATCTCCAGAATGATATATAGGTTCACTCGGTGTTGTGCTGGTTGGTATACGTGTAATGACATTACTCTTTCTTCCCGTGCAGTTGAGAGGCTTATGCATTCCACAAGAGCCAGCGCATGCGCGCTTACTCTCACATTGTGAGAGTGGCGCGAATGTTGCAGATGTGATATAAATTTGTGTAGGGATTCCAAGTTAACTCCTCCTCCCATGGCGAGGAAAGAATGGCTTTTACTCCTGTGGTCGGGAATTCAATGAAGGGTGCGTTCAAATTTAAACTTGTAATAACAGAGGAAACTGAAAGAATAGAAGAAACTGAAAGGAGAGACAAAAGCCGTTTGTAATCGCCTGAGATCGGTGGTTTGGGGGACAGCCAAGGACGTTGCACACGTTAAAACTAACAAACCGTTATTATTATTATTATTATTATTATTATTATTATTATTATTATTATTATTATTATTATTATTATTATCCAGAAACTGTTTAAGCGACAAGAAAAAGTCGACAAGCGAATCAGTTTACAATTCTCCCCCCTCCCATTTATTTATTTTAAAGTTCGCTGTGCATCCGCAAAAAACCGCTGTATCAGGAACGGCTGTTTCACTTCATCGTAATCTGATAGGCGTAAGGACGAAGGAAAGGTCCCGTGCTTCTCACGGATGTTTTGTGTTATCTACATATACGAAAAGTCTTTTTTTTTTATTGAGAGAAATTCATCTGATGTCTATTTCAGCTGAGGGGATTCACTAACAACCGCACTTCAATAAACAGGGCTTTGTATAGGCTACGAATGATTCAGATAATACTTGGTGTTAGTTGTTGTTGATGCTGGGAATCCTTTTGTTATGATTGTGTTATAGTTAATCTGATATATGTAGAAGTGTAGACCGAGAGGGATTGGATTTCCGATGTTCGCGCTTCGATACGTACATATTTTGTTGGACGGCGAATACAAGCATAATACTGCTAGTCTTCGTAGGGAATGATGTAGAGGCCTTTTGTGATCTCGGGATTAAAGTCGATATTATGAAATGGTGGCAAAGGGCCATATCCTTTCTTTTGGAAATGTATTTATAACTGTCATGTAACTAAATTTTCAGAACTTGAGAGGTTTTTTACTTTTATGGAATTTTCCGGTGAGTGAAAACGTATTACCTTTATTAATTTGAGAAATTTGCTTATATTATGTGTGTGTGGTTATAGATAGATATAACTGTAAATACAGTGTGTGTGATAATGTCTCGTCTCTATCGTTTGAGAGACTTACACATTTGAATTATTTTGCAATGAGTGATCTTTGGTAGACATCCTGACTGGGATGAAAGTCAAATTGTGCAAATAGTTTTAATTTCTAACTTTTAATTCGGTATCTAAGGAATCGGGTAAAATTTTTGCCTGGAATAAATGGCATGGCTTTTTTCTACGCATTTTCTTATTGAAAATGAATAATGAATTATATAAGTTAATTGCTCTTCATCTCCTTATACAATGGTCAGATACTAAGAACACTCCCTTTACAAAATGAATAAAATGATTTCACACGAATATATTTTTTTACAAGCACTTTAAAGTAACGGGAATTATAAAAAAAAAATATCTTGTGGCCTGCTGCATTGATTGTCGTGTGTTCGCACTTGTAAAACGATGCCTCGGGGATACGCGAATGCACAAAAGAGACTGACGATAATCACTGGTTGAAAGGAAGCCTTTCAAGTTGCGATTAGAAGTGGAAGATGTCTCTTGTATTGTTGAGGATTATCGAAGATTATCCGGTATCCGTTTTCACTTTGCTGCTGAAAAGACGAAGGAAAGAAGCGAAAGGATAGGCCCTGGAATCTCTCTCTTCCGTATCAGTATAGACGCATTGGGCTTTCGCTAATGGCCAGCCCGCAGGGGGCTAGCGCCGTCAGTGCACCTCACGTGGTTCAATGTAGGCATTACTTAAGGTTCTTTGTAGCGTGCTTTCATCCCCTAGCTTCAGCCCCTTTCGTTCCTTTTACTGTACCTCCTTTCATATTCTCTTTCTTCCATCTTACTTTCCACCCTCTCCTAACAATTGTTTCAGGGTGCAACTGCAAGGTTTTCCTCCTGTTACATCTCTCAAACCCTTTAATGTCAATTTCTGTTTCAGCGCTGAATGACCTCATAGGTCCCAGTGCTTGGCCTTTGGCCTAAATTCTATATTCAATCAATCAATCAGTCAAGCTGCTGGCCAGAAAATGATGCCAGAATTCTTTCGTTCAGAACATAATGTGGGCCTCAGATTTTTCCTCCAGTATTTGTTCGCTTAAAAAGTGCTCATTTTATTGATAACGGAGTATCGCAAATACCACTGTGCGCTAGTTTTCAGATATTTCAGCTGGCCTTACTGTACTGTCGCTCTTTTCAACAAGATATATCAAGATACTTTTAAGGAGTTACCTAAGTCAAGAGGGAAGAAAGACACCTTTAAATGTATTGAAAAAAGTTTCTATATAAACTTGAAGTTAAATAAAACAATAGATGGCATGTGATTTTAATGATGACATTTTGATTTGTTGCCAAAATCTTTAAATGCACTTGCGCATGCACCCCCATATGTATGTGCATATTATATATTATATATATATATATATGCATATATATATATATATATATATATATATATATATATATATATATATATATATATATATATATATATATATATATATATATACATGTATTTGATTATATATATATATATATATATATATATATATATATATATATATATATATATATATATATATATATATATATATATATATACATGTTGGTAAGTTCAATCGTTCAGTCAAATGATACACATAATGCATTATAATCAGTTACCTGCGATATATATATATATATATATATATATATATATATATATATATATATATATATATATATATATATATATATATATATATAATATATTTATATTTTTTGCTGTCGCACGTTGGTAAGTTCAATCGTTCAGTCGTAAATGATTCGCCGTTTCTTATAATGCCATTATAATCTAGTTACCTGCGATCAACTGGAAGTTCTTATCTAAATGTCAGAGCGATTAGATAAAGTTGTGATAACCCGTAACTTGTGTTTGGCTCACATGAGGAAATACCATTCGCGATAATTGGTATTTAGGTGAGCGCGGCCGTGGTGTTCATACCCTGCAAATTGTATCGGTGTTTGTCTGGAATATCTCACAGTGATAAGTGTTCGCTGAGTTCGTGTGCTGGCAACGAATTCGCTGGAATTGTTTTCAAGAAATGTTGTGGCGAGTGGAAATTGCTGCCGAACCCTGTTGTTCCTATCTTCTTAACTCCGAACCTTCAGGCGGTTTTTAGATTATTGTTTGATGACAATGGATGTTGGCCTCAGGCGATATCCACTTGGTAAAGTGTTGATTTTAATTGTCCTTTTATGCTTAGTAAATTTTATCAGGAGCCGTTTGTATTAGAAATTTTATAGGAAATATACTTGCTGGCTCGTCAAATTACGCTCCGAAGGTAAAATTTAAGTATTTGCGGGGAGTGAAAGAAAAATATATCCATTTCATAGAAGAGGCATGTGGACCCTTCAATGAATATCCCAAACTCTCTCTCTCTCTCTCTCTCTCTCTCTCTCTCTCTCTCTCTCTCTCTCTCTCTCTCTCTCTCTCTCCGTTTTGGCCTAACATAACATTTACCAAGTAACCAGTGGGATGTCCTTTTTAACTTTGAAAAGAAATTCGGGTAATCCTCATCGAATCATAGTATCCGTATTTGGGCGATAGCAAATAAAAAATTGACACTTATCTTGACAAAATGCTTCCGTTATGTAGGATATTTTCCTTCAAACACGTTGTTAAGCGAATACTTTACAGGAAGTGTGACGGCCCTGGACCATCTCTGGATATCGTTCTGTTTCTCTTATGTTTACATTGATTAGTTTAAAAATCTTCTTGGTACTCTCATTTTCAAACATAATATAATCCCCGGAAATCGCTGCCAGTCACTGATGTGCCCTGTGTTACCAAAGTGTGATGGCCTGCTTCACGAACTTTAGAGAATCTTCTGATCTGGTCTGAAAGTCTGACAAAGGTCCTGTTAGTCAAACTCCTCACTTGCTGCTTTAGTCATAAGCATTGCTTGTGTCCTCTGACTCTGCTGCCGAGCGTGTTCTTGACAGGAAACTACGCATCGCTACACCAGTCTTAAAGTTGGCAATGTTAGTTTGAGTCCTTCCACTGTCATGTGTGTTAAGCCCAAAGGGATTCCCCGCCCACTCCCATTTTCTTCTACTTTATTAGCGAACTTTTCCAAACACCCTGCAGTGCATAGTCGTTCAAATACTGACAATTCAGCCCTTCACAAATAATCTAACGGCACGTGTTCATATCTCTGGAAGTTCGTTTTCAGCCTCTCATAACCCAGTGTTACGCTGTCATGCCATGTGAAACGGGGCGCAAACCTTGTTTATAAGACATATTCCATTTTATTCATAGTCTTCTAGTCTTTTCAATTGTTGTTAGGCCAGTAATATGATTGTCGGTAGGCTTAACAGTCCTTTATAACATCCACGCTTAGATTTTCAAACGGCCTTGCTTCCGTTCTGTTCCTGAATTATTTTACCGTCTGTTTACGAGGCAGAATTACGATCACTCCAGTTTCCCACTTTCGAAAATTAAAAAACAAAAGGTTGAGTCCTTTCCTGTCACCCATTTCTCAGTATCTTGCCCGTTGTATTGGTAAAATTTCGCCCATTGACATCACTGGGCCTTTCCCTTTGGTTTTATGAGATCATACCAATTGACTTCGCTAGGCCTCATTCCAGGCAGCGAACTCCTCTTTGGCTTCATTATCAGCGGAATACCTTGTCTGCTGGTATCACAGGAAGGTTTTGAGCAATAAAAATGGAGTACTTTTATTATTTTTTTTTCGTGGGAATCTGGGCAGTCTTTTGTTTCCTTCCTATATTTCATGGCGATGCATTGCAAGTTCTGGTGAAACTGATTTGACTAAATCAGATCGTAATGCCATCCAACTTAGTGCGCTGATTGTTCCCAGAGAGTCTCCTCTGTTGGATGTTCAAACTCACATTCCATCGGAGTCGCCTATTGATCAATGTCACATTTATGTTGTTTCTCTTTCTCTCTCGCTTCCTCTCTCAGGTGTTCAGAGCTTTTGTGATTTATAGCAGGAGAAATGAAGTTAAAGGAGAAAAGACGTTACGTCGATTGTTTAATCTGATGTGACAGAAGAGAGGCGTTTGGCTTTTGAAACTTTGGGTGTTATTTTCAGTCGGATGTTGATATTTTCTCCGGGATTAAAACAAAAAAAAAAAAAAGAAAAAAAATCAATTGTCTGTACGAACGTCGACAGGAAATCTGGTCTAACTATTAGGCATTGCAAAAGGCGAACTGCCTCGATGTAGGTCATTGCGGAGCGGCTTAAGGATTCCTTTTGTCGAAAGATGAATATCTCATAAATAAAAAATATTATACCGACGGATTAATGAACCATTCGCTCTTCAGACCTGATAAGTATTCCTATTAAAATAAGCGTTTAAATGTGTACATTAGTCGGGAAAAGCAGCGGAGGCAACATGAGATCTAGAGTAGTGATGATTAAATGTTTTTAGATGATTACCAACTGCTTTTGTGTATTGTTGTAAGCTTCTTAGCCAGCATATGCTTTTATTACAGCATTCATCTTTGCCACTGGCTACCTGCTTCTAGCTTCACTTTATCTTGTACTCTGAAATTCTCATCGTTCAGGATAAATCACAGTGATAACAATAATAGGCAGCGATCACAGCTACATTCTCAACCTAACTGCTGATTCCTGTATGAACTCCACAGCTCAGAAAACTAACACAGCAACTGTTTTATATACATATATATGTGTGTGTGTGTGTGTTTGTTTGTTTGTTTTTGTTTGTTGTTAGCTTTTAACTTTTTTATGGAAACATTCGAATTTTACAAATTTGTGATATTGTACTGATTACAGAGTGACAGTTATGGATGAATTATTGCTTCTAATAATTATAAAGCTCTGATATATTTTCTGTTAAAAGGTAATTTAAAATTTCATGGAATTTGCCAGTAATATATTGTTCTGAATGTATATACTAAATCAGACTATATTTTTAAAGGTAATAAGCAGTTGATAGTAGCATTCATTTGGCTTTTAAGTTATATGCTTTACTGAAGTGTACAGTACCACGAAGGTTCGTGGGATTTGCTCAATACATACGTCTTGGCATTCTCTTCTTGAATTTTTTTTTTTAAAGTAGCACATAAAACCAATCAAGACAGCTTTTGCGACAAATTGACTGTTGGAAAAGTTTCTTTGCCCAATCAGAGAGGACCCATTTTGATTTCCATCTCGGGCTGTGTTACCCCTCCCCCTCCCCTGATCCTTCGTGATGGAGGTATGGGAGTCGTGTATGGGAATCGCTGCCAGGCGACTCGGAAGTCAATAATGTCGTTATTCCTTCCTTTCCTAATTGTATTCACTTCCAAGAGTTGGGAAGGCGTGCGCCCTACCTCACTTTCTGGCTCTCGCCGGCTCTCTTTTGAGTTAGCTCCTTGGATTTATATGAAGCACCATACCTGATTCGTTGGCTCTCATGTAATGTACTGTAAATTGGTCCACGACTGTGCGTTCTGTTATGGGTGTTTAGAATCAGATACGTATATGTGTATATATATATATATATATATATATATATATATATATATATATATATATATATATATATATATATACTGTATATATATGTGTGTGTGTGTGTATATATGTACGTATATATATTATAGATATGTATATATATATATATTATATATATATGTGTATATATATACATATATTGTATGTTTCCGTTAGTACTTGACAATGTAGTGTTTTGGAGCATTGAGCGCATTTCAGTGCATAGGTTAATGCCTGATGATCTGTTGGCTCAGCAAAGGGGTCGATGAGCGAAAGTCACCTTAGATACAACCGCGTCAACGGCTCGTTAGCGGAAGAGCTTGTCAGCATTTTGTCTCGAATGTACTGGAAGCTTTGTCTGGTTAGAGCCCGAATATGGGTATGTCGTGAAGAAGGGGTTTGTGTGAAATGCTCAGTGGTCTGGTTAAACTAAGGTATGCTTACTTACTTGTGTGAAATAAGGAGTGGCTTTTAATGGCTGCGTTCACACCAAGGGAGTCGCGTCGAGTCACGAAGATTCATTTGATGCGGTTCAGTTTGACGAAACCCTGTCCACACCAAATGCGTCAATAATTCAAGTCTGTACTCATTTTTTTTTTCTTTATATTGCCACAATAGGTCTTGTTGAGAATGGGTGCATATTCTCTTGCTAAAATTAATGTTTCGCTGTGGCTTTGTCGTCGCAGTCATAAAAATAAACCTTGAATCTGGGTGCATCATCTTAACTAATAATGACAGTTTAGATGATTATTGAGAGAGAGAGAGAGAGAGAGAGAGAGAGAGAGAGAGAGAGAGAGAGAGAGAGAGAGAGAGGATCAACAAAGTTATTTTTCCAAGGTAAAAAGCCACTGATAAAACCACTGAAATATCGAATATTTCGTTACCCAGTAATTCTGGAGGAGAGCTCCACATCTATTTTGAGGTTTAAACTATGTTAAAAACCTTAAATATCAGGTTTTAATACATTAGACTACCTGAAAATGTGGAAAACCTCCCCAATCTAACAGATTACATATTTATTATAAAATATAGACCTGTGGGTAGTAAGGGGAAATTGAAAATTTCGGCTATTTTGAGTGGCTAAGTTAGGTTAGCCTATGGTTCATGGTAATATATAAGCAAAATGTATTGTTCAAAGCGTAATAAATGGTTCAAAATGAATCAAACTGTTGTTGTTTACCTGCACATGACATTGCAGCAGCAACTGCTTTCCATAAACTGACAATGAAGTCACGATCACGGTGGTTGGGGTCACTGGCATCATAGATAGCAGGGCGCTCCCGAACTAAGTTTATTAGTGGTTCGACCAGCATACTTGCAAACGGCACGTGAGACTCAATATGCCTGATGTCAAAAATAGGTCCAGCTCTATTTGTGACTTGAAGCGACACGACGCAATGTGACGTGATGTGACTCGACGCATTCGGTGTGAACGGTTTCTTTCAAAGGCCCCCCATACAGATCAGTGTTAAAACTTGGTTGGCGATTCATGATGCGTCATAAATTATCGTGACTTGACGAGACTTGACTCGACGCGACTCCCTTGGTGTGAACGCAGCCTTAGGGTAAGTGCTTGGAGCTTCTGTAGAAAGCCTTATATTCGTTTTGGAGGAGCCCAAGTGAGAAGGACTCTGAGGACCCAGTTCCCTGCTCTAAGGGTGAGTGTTAAAGATAGACAGTCAATTCACATTTTGGTGGCGTAACGTTTTGTTATTTCTTTTAACATTTCTTTCTGTGTGGTGTAATGGTGTTAATGTGATTTGTCTCTACAGATGTTTCATGGATGTTCATGCATGATGTGCATGCCCATGCATAGTCATGTATAGACAGACACACCAAAGAAAGAACGTGACCGCTTTGGGAACTGGTGACCTACAGACATAAAATTTGAACGGAGACTAAATAGTGATTGGGGTTGAGATAAGAAGAATCCCACTTACAGTTCTTGAACTGTTAATATGTTTGGGAAGACATTCACTTACCTTTTTTTCCATCTTAGTTTTATGCTTATTTACCATTTTTAGCCTGTCATATGTTGGATTTGCAGAGTAAACAATTTTTGTAAAACACGGTTTAATTTGCACAAGCTAGACGTATGGTTTTAGCGATCTCAAGTGAGAGAGAGAGAGAGAGAGAGAGAGAGAGAGAGAGAGAGAGAGAGAGAGAGAGAGACCACTTGATCATGACTACCAATCCTACAGGTAAGATAACTGTAGGATTATTCTGTATTACACACATATTTATATATATGTATATATATATATATATATATATATATATATATATATATATATACATATATATATATATATATATATATATATATATATATATATATATATATATATATATATATATATATATATATATATAATGTGTGTGTGTGCATAAAGTAGAGATGTTTATGCAGTGAATAAATACAACAAAAAGCTTGCGTCACATATAATGATCATAAAAAAATAAAGAGGTCCTGTTTAATTTTGTAATGTCGCATAAAAGTATGCAAAATCATAAGATCTAACCAAACCGTACTTTGCCATTTAGGTCCATCTGCTCCAGTACCTCTCGGGATCCTACCATCCTTCGATGTCTAGGCCTTCCTGCCCTCCTGCCTTCTGACACTTTCAGGAATTACTCTTTTCACCTTCATTTAGTTATTATGAACAAAGAGTCTTAAATTAAAACTCGATCCGTTATCTCCGAAAATGGTTGTGTTTTTAGTTCTTATGAACAAAGAGTTTTAAATCAAAACTCGATCCGTTACCTCCGAAGATGGTTATTATTTTTTGGTTGAGTTGTTTGTTTGTGTCAACGGGATTACACAAAACGCTATGTATGGATTTTTTGTTGTTTTAGTAAGATTGGGCCTAGCTACTGGTGATGAGTGATTAGATTTTGGGAGAGATAGGAATATAACTTTGGGAGAGATGGGCCTTCAAGCGGATGGATATTTCTGCCTGAAAGTTTTGCAGTTTCCGAAAGCTGTTGTTACACTAAAGATAAAATTTTTCCTCTTTCATTTGTCTCTATATTCCTCATTAAACATGTCTTCCCAATAGCTTCAGCTTTATTTTATACACATTTAACATCCACATTTCACTCCCATGCAGAAGCTACCTCAACGGTACCTTCATTCATTTTGGCTTCATTAGATACTTCGTTTACCAAATCTCGCATACGGCCTACTATATACCTTCCTTGCTTTGTTCTGATACTTGACTCTTTTTGCCACCCTACCTTCACCGGTTTTATTTACTTGCAACTACCATGAAAATCACCCAGTACCAAACTTCTACCATCTATATTAACGTTCATTGCTCCATGTGTCTGTTCACTCTCATAATATTAGTCTTGCTCACATTTACTCTGAACTTTCTACTCCTAGAAGCACTTTCAGATTCCTCAGATGTTTTGTGTCGTTTCTTTTAACTATTCGCCTTCAACATTTTATTGTCTTTTTTTTTCTTTTCTGTTATCTGTTGCCACACAACTGCACCGACGTCTACATACTGTTCTTTCTCATTTCTTGCATCAC
The DNA here is from genome assembly GCF_040412425.1 of Macrobrachium rosenbergii. Classification (NCBI taxonomy): domain Eukaryota; kingdom Metazoa; phylum Arthropoda; class Malacostraca; order Decapoda; family Palaemonidae; genus Macrobrachium; species Macrobrachium rosenbergii. Next base: position 44,486,597 of record NC_089796.1, read on the forward strand.
TCCATCTATGAAGATATCAGATAACCGTGGGGAATAACGCACCAGTGTCGCGAGATACTTCGACGCCAAATTGATCACCTCGTGTCTACATATTATCAGAAACTTTGCTTTCACTGTAAAATCTTTTGATTTCTTCTTGCCAGTTCACTTATATCACAAATCTCCTGCACCCTCAGAAGTTTTCCCTACATATTTGCTATATAGGGGTTAGTTTTTTCCCCGTACTCTCAGACATTTTTCTATAATAACTGTATCATAGTACGTTTGATCCACACTGTCTCTTCCTTGTCTAACCCAATAATGCTCTTCCCCTTTCACTTCATCTGTCATCTATGTTAACCTCTCAATTAAAACTCGACTGTATTACCTTCCCCATTGTGTTAAAAAAACGCTATTCCCTCAAATTCTTCGTCAGTATCATATTGACCCATGTGCACAGTAATTGCAGTTCCTATCACCTGTTCCTTTGGAGACTTTTCGTACAAGATGTGCCTTACAGACTCCGGTCAACCACTGAGTCGCGTTTTTAGCACCATACTGCAGTATCCCGCCTTTAATCCCATATTCCTGGAGTCTTGACATTTTCAGTATCTTAACTACCCACTTACAACTTCAGTATAAATATATATATGTAAATATATATAATATTTATATATATGTGTATATATATATATTATATAGAGGTGTGTGTGTTTATGTGCAGTATATATATATATATATATATATATATATATATATATATATATATATATATATATATATATATATATATATATATATATATATATGTATGTATGTATTCTGTATATAATGTATATAGATTATGTGTGTGGAGGTGCTGGGGAAACATTTTGTCATCTATCGACGATTAAAATGATGGAAACGTTGGACCTTTTCTTATACGCGCCCACACAAACACGTAGCTTACATAAGGAACCCCGAAATTAGAAAATGCACGTAAAATTATTTGAACACATAATATCATTGCATAGATTGCAAAGACAAGGCGCCGGGCCTTGTTCATCAATGCAGCGTCCTGTTTGATGCACTTGAGCAACTAAGCTGTGATAGATCGACAAAGCTCCGAATTTTAAAGAGCAATGCTTTTGCACTACACTATTTTGCACCTGGATCTGGCTCTTTTAAGCAATAATTTTATGCGTTTGTGTTTTTCAGTGTAACTGTTTCGTAATAGGAAGACTTCAGGATGCAGAACAAGAAAATAGAATTTTCATCTTCAACCGTTTGTATGAAAGTTATTTATATATATATATATTTATATATATATATATATATATATATATATATATATATATATATATATATATATATATATATATATATATATATATATATATATATATATATATATATATATATATATATATATATATATATATATATATATATATATATCTTTTATATATAATAATTTTATGAAACACATTGCAACTATGTAATCACGGTGTTTCAGCGTCTCTATCCTATAGTGTCACTACCTAAGTTTACTTCGTTACCTTTCAGTAGTGGTTGCCCAGTTTTCGGGTGTGACTTATTTTTCGTGGGCAAAGTATATAATTTTCTAAAATATTGTATAACCATGAAATTAGTGTCTATATGTAAATTACAACTGTTATGTATACTAAAGTAATAGCGAGATGCAGTTCATCAGATTCACAGGACCTGCTTCCAAAGTTCCTGATTTTCGAATCGCCCTTCTCACATGTCGGATGTTTTCACATGAAACGAGTAGAGCGTTTGGAGCTAAAAGTTGCATTCCTGTCTCTCCCCAAACCCAATCACTTATTTGCGGAAAGGAGGTTCGCCTCTAGTCAGAATTGTGTGTGACAACACGCAACTTTTTCCGTAATCCTGCTTAAAAAGAAACAAAGAAATAAACCGAACCAAATTTATAGTTGGCTGTTTGGTTTAGCTTGCCCAGAGGCGGCTTATCAGTGTGGCAAGGTTTTGCAGAGGATAGAGGACTGACGTGCATCTCCGGACTCTTCCTGCCAGGGAACACAAAACATAATCTTGGTGGAGGTAACTGTGACGTGTCGCTTCATCAAAATCCTGGATTAGTCAGTGTGTGCTGAACATGTACTTCCAGGTCGCTTTTGTCATGAATCGACGTGTGACTGAATGTCAAGGTTTTCAATGCCGGAAAATTCAAGGGTGAAAGTCGATCGAATGTGACATATTTTGATAGTTCTACTGAAGTGCCACAGAATGGCAGTGACAGCGCATAATTACAAGAGAAAAGACCCGGAGAAACCATACAATTTTTAATTGTGTAAAAAGAAGAGAATATAACAGTCAATAGATTTTTGTTATAAAGACACTTTTATATTACTGGTCTCCAAGATCATGTTCCATTCTCGCTGGTACTGTGTATAATAATAATCAAAATACAGTACAAACAGTTGCAGATATCTTCTGTATCATATATTTAGAATATTTCAAAACTCTTTTTCGTGGAAAAATGTTTTCTCCCTATTGAAAGAACACGGGTTTGACCAAAATAATTGCTTAAGGAGTTCCATAGACAAGTCTGAAAGAGTGGCGCAACACCAGCCCCTGTAATCTGATGGCTCATCGTCTTGATGAGAATGACATCAGCGCGTTTCCTGTTTCATAAGTTCACAGTCATTCCTTCGGACGTTTAGGAACAGGCTTTGGCGACGCACCGCTCGGCCCCGTTTTTCTCCAAGCTGGTGACTTGTATCGTCTTGTGTTGTGTGGTGACAAAACTTTCCGTAAAGGCTGGTGATATTTTCGTGATGTAGAGTGGAGTTATCTTCTAGTGCCAATAATTGTTATCCTCTCTGTTTGCTTATTAATGTGCTTTATTAGATCTTGCGAGTGTCAAACTAACAGAGTTTGATTTTAATCATGTGATTCATCGATCTGCCAGGATGTATTTTCCTTTGTGAGAATTCTGTTGAGTAGCTTGCACTCTGTTTGTGCTGTTTGGTGTGCAACATTCTTGCTGTTAAGACGTAACTTTTGTACATGATAGTAAATTATATTTCCTGAAATTAAAAGAAATCCTGCTCAAAAGTAAATAGACATACTATTGCTACGAGGTTGGGAAGTTATGTAAAACAGCATATGAATTCAGAAATTCCAAAACATTCCTTTTCTTAAGTGAAGGATTTGCTTGTTTTCATATAAATGAATTTGCATAATTTTTTCTCTCTCTCAGTGGGTAGTCACTACACTTCCCACCAAGGAGACACGAATTTGCTTTATCAATCTTTTCCTTATCCCAGAGACTTTGTCCCTTCTCAGTGTTATCTAAAAGTGTTATTTATATCCAGGGTATTTGTCTGCTGTCACTTTTATCTCTTAGAGCCTTTGTCTAGTATAGTGTGTTAGCGTTATCTGTATCACAGAGGCTAAACTTGGTTCACTTCAATAATATGCATATTCCAGAGGCTCCTGTTTGCTGTGTCAGATCTGTACTGTAACCTAGAACCTTTGTTTCTTGTGTCGGATGGTGACTATATCTCAGGACCTTTGGTCCATTGTGGTCTTGCCTATAGTGGCCCATAGCCTTGTCTGTTGTGTCTAATTTGAATAAGAAGTCTTTGTCTTTTGTAATGTGATTTAATTTCAGAATTAAGTATAAAGCCCAGAGAACGACAAGCATTTGTTTGGCGCACGATCTCACATCAAAATGTCAACAACTAATGACGCAGTAATGCAAAGATCAGCCGCCAAAACCCCAAAAATCGCCTTTGTCAGGGGAACGTCAAAGTGACGAAATTATATTACACACATTTTTGGGAAAAACAATAACCCAGTTTTGTAGTTTATTGAATAATAAAAGATGATGAAAAATTTCCACCTCTCTCTCTCTCTCTCTCTCTCTCTCTCTCTCTCTCTCTCTCTCTCTCTCTCTGTAGATTAATGATATATCCAGTGTCCCAATCCGTATATGGCTTGTCATTTTGAAGTGCAGATGTCCGGATATGGAATGATAGCAACTATCTCTTCAGAGAGATAGCACCAAATATCAAGAGAGAGAGAGAGAGGGTTATATATTTCTAAAGATAAGAAAGAGAGCATCGGACACATCTTGCTTATTTCTCAGAATATCATTAGAATGTGTTAATGCTTGGAATCGTGTAATGGCTTCTAATGAGAGAGAGAGAGAGAGAGAAATGGGGTTATATATTGTTAGAGATAGAAAGAGAGCATCAGATATATCTCGTTTATTTCTCATTATGTCATTTGGATGTCATATTGTTTGAATTTGTGTAATGGCTTATAATGAGAGAGAGAGAGAGAGAGAGAGAGAGAGTGATATTTGTCTCTCCGTTCATTTTTGTAATCTTTACAAGTAAAACAGATGACAAACGTCAGTGACATAGTTCCATCATGCTTGGGGTTACTAATTATGATGAGTGTGTATTACAAATTGGCACTTACATGGAAGTCGCCAGTACCACTTTGATCCGTTAAGCTTACAAAGCAGGTAACCTACAAAAATGCTTCAGTAATCACTGTACATCACGTGACTGGTGTTGTTTTTAAAGTCGTGAAATTTGTTCTGAATAAGTAATTTGATTGATTTATTGCAAATGGCGTCACGCCAATTGTAGTTATCAACGGAGGAACGGAGTAGGTAAAAAAAATTAATATATATATATATATATATATATATATATATATATATATATATATATATATATATATATATATATATATATATATATAGCGGAAAAAATGATCTTCCTAAGAATGTTTTCAACTAATTGCTGATGATATCATGTATGAATGAGTCACTGATTCTTGTATGTCACACCCAAGATGTGCGAAGGAAAGGAAACATTTACAATCCTGACATGAAATTGTTCTCCCTTCCTTGTAATTATGCGCGTGATGACAAGTAATTACTGCTAGGTAATGAGAGCTTTCGTTATGATGCAATACAGAAAGTTGTCTGGTGCAGGACGGCCACCGGGTGTTGGCCTGCAAGGAGAGGATGCTGTCCGGACGTCCGCTGTTTCGTCCGGATGTGGCGTGATTACTGTCATATCGACACTGGCTGAAGAGTAGCAGCCGTAACGCTCAGTATCCGTTCCGTTGTGGCGTTACACAGGCGAGGCCCTTGTTCTCTCTACTCCTTTAGTCTGTGTTTTCTTGTGTCGCTGTCGGTTGGGGTCAGAATTGGCGACGAGACGCACCCATATATTTTGTTTTTAGTCTTTGGTGCCTGCTACTGCCAAAACCAAAGGTGGGTCTTATTTCCAAATTTGCTAGACTTGCGTGAAAAATGTTCATTCTGAGATTTACGAGACTTACTCCTTTGTTATTAAAGATTTGTAAAACTGGCTTATCCTTTTTTCCCAAAAATGTGTGCAATATAATTTCGCCATTTGACGCTCCCTTGTGGAGGATGATTTTTGGCGTTTCAGTGACTAATCGTTTCATTGCTGTGTCATTAGCTGTTGTCGTTTTGATGTGAGATTGTGAGTCAAATGAGCTTTTTGTAGTCCTGCGGTTTTATAGATTCCTGGATTATAGCCTACATGAGTTGACACTCGTAAATGGCGACTTCTCTTGGGATATTTGAGATAATTTTACCGATGCGAATTACTGTAGTTTTGATTAGTAATAACCATACCACTAATATAGTAATAGTAATAGTTCGTAGATTATGAAGATTTGTGAGAACCAATTTCTGTAAACATTTGTAAATCGTTTTTGTAAAGTTGAATCTAAAATAAAAACATTACTTTATATGCATTATCGCACTCTCTTCTCTCTTTATGGCGGTGCAATTACTCAAAGTTTGCCGTATAAATCTATAACTATTAAAATTTTTGAGGATAATATTTTTCAGTATAAAAAGTAAGTTTTATGTTTGTGCGATCTTTGAACTCCTAAAGTATATAAATACCTGAATATCAAAAGTAATGTATCGTTGGAATTGTCACGAGTTGAGGATTACAGCGAAATACTTTTAAATTTGACTTGGCTGCCTGTGTTGCCCGAAGGTCAATTATCTTTCATCATAAGAAGGTATGCAATAATTCCATGCTAATAATGATGTGATCATGTTATTCCAAATCGGTTCATAATTTTTTCCATAGTAACAGTTGATTTGCTTAAGATTTGGTTTTTTCATTTGTCCCAGTATTTAATAGAGAGGAAGAGAAAGGAACAAGACTAAAGGGCGCGTATATATATGTCTGTGTTGTGTAATTCGGGCATGCTTAGAGGACGAATACTGACTCGAGTAAGGTGTTCAAATTATTAAGAAATGTGGCTGTTCTGTTCGAAGCCAATTAACATCATGTGACTGCATTCGCTTAATGCATCTGTGGTTCGTGACAGTTCTTTGTTAGCTTTGAAAATGAGTGATGTTGGCAAATGTTCATAGTTGAGCTTTTAACTAGGGTTTTGTTATTCATTTCTCTTAAGAATAACGCGTTTGTTTTTCATTGCACGTAAATATTTATGACGAACTATTGTGCCACAAAGGAAACATATTAGAGAGAGAGAGAGAGAGTGTGTGTGTGTGTGTGTGTAACAAAATTATGACGACGAAGAACAAGCGGACCTCTGGGGAAGGTTTTCTCAAAGATACAGCTTACTTTAGATACGTATTAAAAAAAAAAAAAGAAACCGAACAGTAGGCCCAATTTGAAGCTAAAATAATAATAGTTATCGAAAAACATGCCGGAACTGTATGAGAAACCGACGAAAACCCTGGCGTGGAAAATGTTCTTCCTTCCGAAGGGCATAAAAGACATTCCACCAATTACCTGTCCGGAATGGTTTTCCATTTCGGTGTAAACGATTGCTGTGTCTGGCAGTGGGAAGCTCTTCGCTCGGTGTACGCACTGTATGTATGAATGCTCCGGTCCTTCCTTCCTTCCTTCCGATATGTACATACTGCATTTTTTCTGATTCACTTCTATGGAATTCAGGTTTACATATATAGACATTTCCTTCATTGTCCTTGATTTTACAGTTTTTAACTGGCCAAGAATATACGTGTATATACATACATACATACATACATACATACATACATACATACATACATACACACACATATATATATATATATATATAAATATAATATATGAGGCTTTCAGTCGAGAAACATGCCAAGCGCCATCCTGGGCCAAAGTATTTTTAATTTAATTTATTATATTTTAAAAATGGCACTTGGCATGTTTCTCGACTGAAAAGCTCATTATATATATATATATATATATATATATATATATATATATATATATATATATATATATATATATATATAGAGATAGAGAGAGAGAGAGAGAGAGAGAGAGAGAGAGAGAGAGAGAGAGAGAGAGAGAGAGAGTCCGCTATGGTGGTTGAAAATTTCCAAGGCAGTATGAATTTATCAAATTTGAATTAAGGCTTCAGCCTTCATGTAGGCTGTACCAATCGTCCTGAAACTGCTAAAGGCGCACAGGTTTTTTATTTTTAGGAAGGCCGGAAATTGCACAAGAGTTGGACAAAGTTGCAGAGTTTCGTAACTTAACCTTGGTCCTAACTTTGGAGACTTGATCATTTCGTTGACACAGTCCTTTAGTGAAGACTATTGTCCTGATAAGGTCAAGGTAAAGTCAAAGCTCATACGCAAGAGGCCACTGGTCAAACGTAACTTCAGGCTTGACCTTAACTTTTGAACTATCTGAGATAGGCATTTCATATATGGCATGCATAGTCCACTCGTAAAAACAATGTGCAGAGTGAGGTTAAGGACAACTTGCAGGTCATAGGTCAGTGTAGAAGGACAGCCTTAACCTTAACTTTTGAACTGTATGAGATAGACACTTCATCATATTTGGAATGTATACTCATGTCATAACGACAGTGGTAGAATGATGTCAAGATCAAACTTAGAGATCAAATGACTTGAAGCTTTTCAGACCAAAACTCTACACTGTAAAAGATACCGACTTCATATTTGGCGTAGATGCGCCATTCCTGATGCCAGTGTGTACGGTAAAGTCGAGATCATCCTCAGAGGTCAAAGGCCAGCATACTTTGTATTGGCCATAATTTTTCGACCATATGAGATAGACACTTCATTTATGGAATGCATATCAAACTTATGAAGGCAATGCATATAACAAGGTAAAAGTCAAAGGCAGTGTCATACTTTGAGGCAGAGGTCCAAATGGTAGTTTAGCTTTGTCCGGACAAGCTTCTGGGTCTGTGAAAATGGTGAGACCTCTTATTCGACAGACACACCCCGGTCACGAAGACCATGTTAGTTGTGAGGCCAGGGCCAAGGAATTTAACCTCTGCCATAACTATACAGGATAGAGTTTACCATGCGAACGCCACTAATGATGAGATACACATGGTTATGCTTAAAGGTCAAATAAGATTTTTTCCCTTATGTCTTTTATCCTTATTGAGGGTGGCGCCAGAAAGTTTAAGCTTTCAGGTGTTCACCCTCTGGTTTTCATTGCATATTAATGTGTTGAGGAAGCTGACCCCTTGGATGTTCAAGCACCGATGGTGTCCGGCTTTTCTTGATTGTGTTGCTCGACTTTGTTAATCAAGTAACCAGTTGTACTGTATATATTTGTATGTATAATATTTTCAATTTGGGATCGAAAATCTCTCTTCACAGAGGGTCTGTCTTATAAAATTCGAAAATGAACAACGAATTTTTGGATTGAGTTATTTTGGAGATTAAGGATCCTTAAATGACTGAAATATTTCCTCATAAGAATGTCTCACATATACAGTACATAGGTTGGCCAAAGGTTTCACAGGGGACAGTGCTTTGCTAAGATAGTGCTTTGCTAATATGTGACACTCTGGGTGGTTTGAACACCTTGGCGAGATTAAATTTCCCTCAACCACTCCATTATAGGTCATATTTTGTATTTATCTTACTTAGCCCAGAGGATTCATCTCTTCTCATTAGTGGAGGTGTCAGAAACTTCACTGGCAAATACATTTCAAAAAATACGTAATATTAAATGACTTTTCGTCATCCTTTTAGTCTAAGGTTAAGGCGAGTGGGTTGACAGTTTGGCTGGTTCCCGGGTGAGGAAAGCAATAATAATTTAATAAAGTTAACAACTTCGTAAGTATCTGATGTAATGATTTGGTTGACAGAAATGATCCGAATGGGGTAGGCTAACTGCATCTAATGTCATCTCCGTCAACACGACTGTGAGCAGGACAGAACATTGCAATTTGAAGATGATAGCTTTTTCGCTCTTTCAGTTTTACCTAATTTGTGATCAGTATTCTCACATTTTTCTGGCTGTTTTATAACTTGAGTATTGCTGTATCAACTATACATGCCTTTGTTAAGTTCCTCGTTGGGCGAGCGGGTTCCGTTCTCAGCTACCACTCTGTTGGCCGCGAGTTCGAATCTCCGACCGGCCCATGAAGAATAAGAGGAATTTATTTCTGGTGATAGAAATTCATTTCTCGCTATAATGTGATTCGGATTCCACAATAAGCTGTAGGTCCAGTAGGTCCAGTTGCTAGGTAACCAATTGGTTCTTAGCCACGTAAAATAATCCTTCGGGCCAGCCCTAGGAAACCTGTTAACCAGCTCAGTGGTCTGGTTAAACTAAGGTATACTTAACTTTTTTTCTTGACTTGTTAAGCCATTGTATGTGACAAAGCCTAACATATAGAAAACACAGCAGCGATCTGGGTTTTCAATGTAATCACCCGTATTCGGTATTAATTACTGAAGGAAGGAAATCCTGCAGAAAACCTGGAATATTTACTGGCAGATTCATCAATGCTGAAGCCGTTTGTACACACACATACGTGCACATACAAACACGCGCACACACACACACACACACACACACCATGTGTGTGTGTGTTTTAAACGTCAGATAGTGATTTGCAAAATGCTGTTCAGACAAAGGAAGTTGTACCTATTGAACTGAAAAATGCTCTGTTATTTCGATCCCCTTCAATTGGTTTAGATAACAAGCGACTCTTTTGGTTCTGTTGGCTGTAAGGCTGCTGCCTTAATGGTACTCATCATAACAACATCAGTGTCCAATTGAACTGTTTGCTGACTTCCGCCTCGGTGATCTTTGTTCTCGCATTCGGTCGTTTATGTTGCATGGCTTTTGTCACATCCGTCTCTCTCTCTCTCTCTCTCTCTCTCTCTCTCTCTCTCTCTCTCTCTCTCTCTCTCAGATAGGATTGTGAGTTGGTCTTAAACGGTAACTGATCATATCATTCTTAGAATTTCTGTAGTAACGATAGACGTAAGTGTTTTAACCTTCTCTTATAATAGGTTACTAATTTTTTTTATAACCATCAGCGTCCTTTCTCATCAATCAGCTAATTCTTTTCTGATCCGTTTGGGAATGGTGTACTGATTGCCCTGTTAAATTCTTTGGGTTAGGTTACTAAGTTTGGCCATATACGCTGTAAGGAGGTTTTTTTCAGAAACTAGTCGTGAAGAGGATGATTTGTTTCCTTCAAAGTAAAGATGTAGAAAAGGTTCAATGGCGGTGTGATGGATGATGATGCTCTTGAAGTTTCAGAGGGGAGATGATGCTGGCATATTTGTCATGGCTCTCACTAGCTGTTATTCGTGTGAATTATTTTGCTTGTTTATCTAACATAATACATGTACTTAGGATACTTAGCATTTTTAGGAATATTGTACCTTAAGGAATATCTATTTATTGCCTAAACTCATTTTCTTAAGCTTTAATTTTATTTGTGTTTGTGCGCGCAGTTATTGTTCATCGTCTGCTAAACTACGCTTGGAGTTCAAACGAGTAGGAAAATGAACGGGAGGTCAACTGAGAACACATGAGGGTACACGGTCATTACGGACTGTGGACATTACGAACCGGGGCAGAACTGACTGTCTGAAGGAGACCATGATTGAAATATATGATATATATACGAAATACTTCGACCAATGAAGGGACATACCCGACAAAGGTGCTTGTCGATCTCTGCTCGCTGGCGTTTTCCGTCTGCAACGTCCTGAGACGTCCCTGTAATTGAAAGATCAGTTTCTCTTGACAAGGGCAAAGCTTTCCTACTCTAACCACTTGTCCACCAAAAGGTAGAATGTAGAATGACAGATTCTCTCTCGGCTTAGTGATTGAGTCTTGTCTTTGAAAAACTTGCACCAAAGACATTTGTCATATCATCACTACATTTTTTAGTCTTCTGTTAATACGTTTAATTACCTATTGACTCTAATGACTACCCTGCAAACCGTAATATGCACGTAACTGACACTGGACACTGCTTTTCGCTCATCTAAGGTTTACTGTTTTCCTCATCTTGGAAAAATAAATAAACCACATTTCTAGTTGTTTAATTGTCTGACAAAGTATTTATCTAGGATGAGACAAGACATTGACGTCTTGCCAAAGTTTTTCGTTTTTCCTTCCGCATTATTTGTTTCATTCATAACAGGCCTAGTGCCCATTTCTGTATCACTTTCATCGCACCTCTGTATTTGCCCGCTCTTCGGTTTTGACAAAAAACACGTGTTCACAAGTCATGCTACGTTATGAGGGGAGATTAATTCCCCAATCTAATTTATGTAAGTATAAGTCTTCGCCTACATCCTTAGCCCCTAACCGCTCCCCCCCCGGTTCTTTGTGCTGGATGTGAAAGCAGGTCTTGTTGATTGTTTCGAGATACGGTACCCTTGTGAAAGCGACAGACTTTAAACTGCTATAAATCTCTGAAGGCGGTCATCACCTCCTATACTGTCCAACAGATGTGAAAACAGTGCAGTTGCCGACCTGTGCCAGAAGGAAACCGTGAAAGTTTGCTTGCCATTCTTGGTTGGGAATCTAGTAGCCTACTGTCCAGTCTGTTGGTTTCACTAGGCCTGAAATTGAGGTCCACCCCAAGGACCTCACTCCTCCAATGACATGAGTCAGTGGATGACCAGGTATAATTTATTCAAGGCGTTGGTGAACTGCTACATGCCCATTGCAGAGCCGCAGCATCATCATCAAGAAAGAAAATTGTTGCAAAATCAGTCCTTTTTTGCACCTTCAACCTACAGCAATCATACCGCTGATAAATCTCTAATGGAGGTTACTAAGGATAAATCATACCTTGTAACCAGAAGCCACGCCCCATGAACGTCCCCACCCCCACCCCCGTAACTGCATACTTCTTGCAATAGTATGCCAGGTAGTTCGGCTCTCGCCTTATTCCCCTCTTGTTAGAAACTAGATGTATTTTTTCTCCTTGGAAAACCTTGTGATAGTAACAGTAAGTTTGGTGTTACTGGATTAAGGATAAACCTAATTTATAGATGATGTCTTGTCAAAGCTAGATCTCTTAAAAGTTCATATAATTAATCTTATAAAAAGGGGAAAAGTACTTGCATCCAGTCTTCAAGGCTCAACAGTAAGTTTCAAGTGAGACAGTGTGAGGTGAAACTTGGAGGCTGTGAGGTATTCGTTTGTTCTTTGGAATATGTGAATGACTTAATTACTCTTTTGGATGGATACAGCACCTGTGCTTTTTTTTGAGTGTGGGTGAATGAATACACAGCCAAGTCCCTACAACTTCATCTGACGAGATGTCTTTGGAACGGAATATCTTTTGTGTCTGGAAGTAATATTTTCACCTCATTAGGATTTAATAACAATACGTAAGGCATTTTATTCATAGATTCCATTTCAGTTTCAGTTTTGTCATTATTACTTGAACTTTTTGAAATACATGTAATATTATGTACGCGAAGCATAACAAAACATATATAGGCGTTTACAGCTCTTTATACATTACTGTTGTTAAGAGTATGATAAATACTAGAATATCTACGGGCAGGGTCCATAGTAATATCCCCTCATAATTTCCATTGTGCCCTGGTCCATAATATCCGTCCGTGTTGTGTATTATCTGTAATTCCATTTTGGAAATTTAATCTGAAGCCCTAAGCAGTATCAGCACCATTCAGTGTCTATGGTTGCCTAAGACAATATTTTACACAGTACAATATGTAAAGATCTTTTCAGCTCGTGTTATTTTCTGTTCTTCACCAGCCTTTTACTTTGAACCTTAGTTGTGTACGGATCTTTTGCTGTAAACCTTTTTATTGAACGTTTTATTAGCAGTTTAATAAAATATTCATCAGTAACTGACAGCCAAAGAATGCACATAATGACCTACTGTTTACACACACGTGCCCACGGTAGAAATTAAATCTGACATAAAGACTTTACTCAAATGTTTATCATGTTTTAAGAGTTGTGTGGTATTAAAAACATTTTCTAGAGAGAGATAACTCGCTTCCTCTCTCATTCTCCCTAGAGCGTCGTAGTATGATTACAGCTCAGATATGTGGTCTTGGGTGCAATATATTATCTTCAGATAAGAGCGAATTTTCGTTTGATTTTTTCAGATTCCGTGAAAAAATTCTTAATATCCCAGTTTAGCTCGCCTGTCAAGAACCTGGTGGCGTTTATGACCTAGACTCGCCATGAGTTCACGTTCTGACGTTATCAATCCGAGCTGTACTGCAGGGCGGTTTTTGTCGCTGACGACGCTCACAGCCCCATTTGCACTCTACGTTTTATCACTGGATTCCGTTAATTATGGATATTTTCATGTATACCTGTGAATTTACACTTCTCTGAAGAGTGATGTGATTATCCTTTCCTTCAAGAAAGGTTACTGGGCACAAAAATTCGCAGGTCCAGAGCAGTTTTTAAAAATGTCTTCGAATTAGCTAATGATTCATCCATATTCATGTACACTTACCATTTGGTAAAACTATATATATATATATATATATATATATATATATATATATATATATATATATATATATATATATATATATATGTATGTGTGTGTGTGTGTGTGTATGTATAATGTGTGTGTGTGCGTGTGTATGTATGTATGTATATATATATATATATATATATATATATATATATATATATATATATATATATATATATATATATATATATATTATAGTACACATACATACATATAGCCTATACATAAAGGTGACAGTGGGAATGCCGTCGGTTGCAACTAGCCTTAAAGCCGCTGTTTTGCTGAGTACGCTTGCAAGGAACAAAATACGCATATGATAAAAGAAAAACAAGGCCAAGAGGAAAGCATTATGCATAAATATGTACTTGAACATGAGTTGAGAAGTGTCATAAGTACCGGTCATATGCTTTCAGCGATGTTGAAGACTTATTTCAGTGAGTCTATGACTGTCTTCAGCTTTTTGTCTCTTAAGCAGTGGATGTCTGCTCTCGTAACCCAGCTTGGTTTATCCTCAAACTCTCTCTCTAAATGTTGTTAGTGTAGCACGTGACCATGTGACCCAAAGTTCACAGAGCCTTGGGGTGACGTCGCTGCACGTTCCTTGAATCTCTTCTTGAACAGATTGCTGAATAGTTATCTTTTTGTTTTCTTTTGAAGGTAGAAATGATATTGCAAGCTATTACTGTAATAATATTAAATGTATTGCGTTGCTCTTGAGCAGAACTTTTCTTGAAAGTAAATTCATCTTGGTTCGTCGTCTATTCCTGTCTGACTTAGAAGTTCTCAAATCGTTTAGATGACAAATGCATTTTACCCTTCTTTGTCGTTATTATTTGTATCCCGAGGTGGGTTTTTCCAAGGCAAGCCACGCCAGTCCGTTATTCTGAAGAGTCTTTGGCCTTCTTTTTATCAGTGAGTCCGTTTTGGTAGCGATAGCGCTCATCCTTTGGAAGTCGACTTTATTGGTGAGTCAGCGCATCCTTTACCAACATTGCTTATTATCAACACTTTGTCGTCTTTATTTTCGTGTGAAATTAGGCTGTGTTTCTAAGGTCTGCAGAGGGTGTTCGTATGTACTGTATGCTTGTACAGATCATTTCATAATTATCTGCAGTATTTAAGTCATTTTTCAATTACTTGGCTCTTGTGCATCAAGTAAATTATGTTTCTGTGTGTTTTTGTTTAAGGATTTTGTTCTATGAATTCATGACTCATAGAACACCTGTTACACATAGAAAATGAATATATGGACGCGGCTTGCTTATTGTGTAGCACGAGTATTATATACAGAGAGAGAGAGAGAGAGAGAGAGAGAGAGAGAGAAAAGAAGTACTCTTTTTGACAGAAAATCCAGCAAAATCCAGTTCTCGGTTCTGAGTTTAAATTTTTGGAGGTGAACCAGGGAACGGTCTCGAGGTCATTTTTGAAGGATCATGGCGCTTTACATCTCGTAAGCAGAGCTATGTTTCATCTCCAGCTACGATGAGTTTCGAGTGATTTTTAACCGATAAAACTATCTTTTTTGTTTCACTTTAGATTAAGAGAATTTCTCATTCCCCTACTTCAGGCTGCGTTGTGCACGATGGGATTGTACTTCTGTTGAAGAATGAAGTGGCTGTTAATTGTAGACTGCTACTGTTGCTTTCCGTTGCAATGAAGCTTTACCTTAATTTTGCTTTCCAACTAATGAGCTGAAGCTCTACTCTTAGGGTCGTTGCCCAAAGGATCAACGGAATGCTCTTTTATTCTTTCTCCTTGAATGCCACTTGTAACCTCTGACCTTGGCATTTCTCATGATTCTGTTTAATCATTTTTTCAAAACATATCCCTGCGAAAACTATATGATGCCCGACAAACTTCTCTGATTATTTTGAATTCAGTTATGGTCAAACTTTCGTTAAGGTGCCGTTGAAAGCCTCTTGTTCTTGAACGAAGTGTTGTGGCAGACTTCGACTCTTTTCTTAACGGATATTGTCCTCAGTGTGAGGGACAGAGACTCTGCAACTTGGCGATGTAAGTTAGACGCTGAAAGATATCGTGTTTGTGTGTATGTCATGTACAGCATGTAGTCGTTTCCCCCTAACAGGGAGTGGCTCCCAATAATTGAAAGACAGTGTTTGTTACCACATTGTTTGTTTGTGTGTGTGTGTGGCTGTATGTTCGGAGTGAATGGTTAGCAGCATGTGATTATGAAAGCATGCACAAGATTATTTGCTGATGGAAAGTCTTTTGTTTTATGTGAACAAGGTACTAACCCAGAAAATGCTCAAACAGGCAAATGATGAGGTAGAGCATCCAAGTTCGTAGATGAGATGAGGTATAGAATCTCGTCATGGTAACACCAGAACAATGAGTGTATGACCAGGGACAGCCTTACTGAAATACAAACAGTTATTTTTCCGCGACCGTCTTTCCTATAGGTAATTTCCTTTAAACGTGGAGTGGATCAACAGATTTCGGCGTTGGGGGCGAACAGCAATGCCCCGATGGCCCCTATGCGTCAGCGTGATGACTAGGCGCGGAATAAAGGTCTGGGAACCATTTGGCAAAGAAAGGGTAGAGGCTGCTTTAGTATCATTAATGTTGTTGATATTAATGGTGTGAATTATCTGGGAACTGGATGTAAGTTTTGAGATTAGTAGAAGACATTTCAACTTTAGGATTCAGAAATGCTTGTTGAATACTTACGGAAAAGTTCTGTTGAAGTCCTACAAATGTTGAGGTCCTTGGTGACGCAAATGAATAACGCATGAACCTATGACGTTTTGTCTGCCCCGTTTTCAGTCCATCCTTAAACCCGGATGAGACTCACTTTCTGAGACGGGATGAGAATGTTATTTGGGGTTATGGTACGACATGGTTGTGACCGATAAAGCGTCTTGTTCCATCGAAGGAAGGTAGTGTCAGTCTCAGGTGCGCTGGTGATAAAGGCCGTCCGTTTACTACCATGGCTGATAGCACATGCTGCCTAGAAATTTCGATCTCCTCACTGCGCTCACTCGCTGGTTTTGATCCTGTCAGGCCTCATTGTGACCCAATGGGCAGTGGGCACCCTCAGGTTGTTGGAATTTTTGGTACATTCAGTGTCGCTTGCTGTTTATTATTATTATTATTATTATTATTATTATTATTATTATTATTATTATTATTATGTTATACGAGGTATGTTATAAATTTAAATCCAGACCTTGAACCAGAATTAGTGGACAAAGAGAGGGAAAATTAATTGTTTTTTGTAAGTATTTAATTAGTCTGTTCGTCGTCATCATCGTTGTTGTAATTGAGGTTGTACCCAAATATACAACATCAATTTATGTAAGAATTCAGAATACTTTGTACAGTTTCGTATCACTTTTGCTGGACAAAAATAGCAGAGCGCTTTTATCGTCATACGAATGCAATGGTGAGTTTATTTTGATATACATATTTTGAAAAACCGTAAACTAAGGAAATATGTTACAGTACGTGACTTTTGGAAACCACCATTCTCTCGTTCAGATACACCAATATATATACTGTGATATATATATATATATATATATATATATATATATATATATATATATATATATATATATATATATATATATATATATATATATATATATATATATATATATATATATATATATATATATATATATATATATATATATATATATATATATATAATGTACACTGTGTATCGGTGTAAATATAATTACATACAGTAGGTAGGGAGATAGCGTCCTTTGAAGTTTAGGTGGGGGCAGGGGTAGTAGTGGAAGGAGTATCCTTCAGCGAAACCAATTATATACAAGGCAGCAGTGTAAAAGAAATGACAAAATTGCCATTCATTTCAAACCTTTCAGTTTC
Source organism: Macrobrachium rosenbergii (assembly GCF_040412425.1). Classification (NCBI taxonomy): domain Eukaryota; kingdom Metazoa; phylum Arthropoda; class Malacostraca; order Decapoda; family Palaemonidae; genus Macrobrachium; species Macrobrachium rosenbergii. The sequence goes on from NC_089796.1 coordinate 44,504,219, forward strand.
AGACACTCGGCAATTTTAATGCCTGTTACGCAAGTCAAGTAAATAATAACGACTTCACCGTCAGAAGATAAATTATGCCGGGATTTGATTTGTAGAGTAAATATGTGGGTGCGCTTGCGCGTCGGCAAACTGGTTAGAGGCGAGAAATTAAATCTTCAAGGCTACACAGTTGTTAGCGTTTTGCTTCTTAATACACTAACACTTGCGGCACTTGCCCACCTCATCAGCCTTTACGAACAGGCGTCCTGCTCATGTTCATCCATAAACCTATGAATTCACATACTCCCAGTCCAGTTAAAATGGTCTAATATATATATATATATATATATATATATATATATATATATATATATATATATATATATATATATATATATATATATATATATATCAATATATATAATCAGTCATTAATCAGTCATTAAAATGCCTGAAATTTCAGTCAACTAGCGAAATGCACTTAGGGGACATTTGATCCCCAGGAGCTAGTACTAAACACGGCGAAACAATGAGTCACCTACACTGTTTCGCCGTGTTTAGTACTAGCCCCTGGGGGTCAAATATACTTTGCCGTGTTTAGTACTAGCTCCTGGGGGATCAAATGTCCCTAAGTGCATTTCGCTAGTTGACTGAAATTTCAGGCATTTCATGTAATGACTGATTACGCATGTTGACTGTAACACACACACACACACATATATATATATATATATATATATATATATATATATATATATATATATATATATATATATATATATATATATATATATATATATATATATATATATTATATATATATATAGTGTATATATTATGGTGTGTGTGCGTATGTGTGCTTGTGTCTTTTCTGCATGTATGTATGTACAGTATATAAGGGTATGTTTGCAAAAAGAGAATAAGCAAGGTAGAAGTTACAACACCACTCGACTTTGTACACTAATTGACTGATGGCTGTTCAAATTCGTGTTTCTTTTCATTAGCAAAAATTGTTTGTTTAACATTTGTTAAAGTCTAATGCGAGTGGGCATATGTACTATACTGAAGTCCTCTTCATTAGTGGAAAAAAGACAATTAGTCGATTGCAGAAGTTTCCTTTTGGAAAAGGGAAAGGTACTAGTTGTATTGTGAAATTCAGTTATTTCAGTTTGAATGAAAATACTTATGCATTTATGAATAGTGCATAATATATATGTGTATATATATATAGTATATATGTATACACACACACATATATATATATATATATATATATATATATATATATATATATATATATATATATATATATATATATATATATATATATGATTATTATCACTTATATATATATATAAAGGAAGAAATGAATGAGTCAAATTTGAACGAGGTAATGGACAAATGAAAATCAACTTAGCATTAAAATCTAACCAAATAAAAACTGCAAGATAGTAGTAGAGGTTTTCAAAAGATAAAAACGTTAATTTAAGAATTAGTAGAAGGAAAGGCATATCAGACACTTCCATAACACTGTCAAGTTTATTACTGAAGTTGGTATGAAAAGTACGTCTCGAAAATGAAAACAAAGCTTTGAAGCCAAACCTTTTGGCTAAAATCGTACTAAAATTATTTCATGGACAGTTGCTACATCACACAGAAAACCAGACTGAAAAAAGTCATCCACATTTACGTGGAAGAACATAAGCAGGTTTTTTTTTTTTTTTTTTTGAAAGAAGGAAAGAAAAGTTGAGGTTAGGTGACTTGTAGTAAGAGTTGTGTAAGGAATGAGACCTCCAGGAAAAGTTAAAGATTTTGGAGCAGAAGCGGTAGGGGTCTGCTGGGCCTGCCCTGAAGGGTGGGGCCACAACATAGCCGAGATGTGTGGATGTTGAGAAAACGTGACTGTTGTAGGAAGTGTTACTTGGTAAGAGGTTGCATGAGAGAGAGGAAAAATTCTCTCTCTCTCTCTCTCTCTCTCTCTCTCTCTCTCTCTCTCTCTCTCTCTCTCTCTCTCTCTGCAGGTGACCCATGGCAAATAGAAACCGATGAAAATTGCCATATCAGGAATAACTTTCAGGAGAGACGGTACGAAAACATTACTCGGATGGTATGACTATGATCTTTGGCAATGAATAAACTATCCTTGGTTGTTGGCTGTCCATTTGATGTAATTGGGCAGAGAAGTCTCTCTCTCTCTCTCTCTCTCTCTCTCTCTCTCTCTCTCTCTCTCTCTCTCTCTCTCTCTCTCTCTCTCTCTCTCATATGAGACATGCATTTGAGTAAGATGTGAAAGCAAATGGAAAATTCTGAAAGCAAACGGCAATAAAGTTGGTTGGTGTATATATATATATGTAAATATTTATTTATATATATATGTATATATATATATATTATATATATATATATATATATATATATATATATATATATATATATATATATATATATATATATATATATATATATATTATAGAGAGAGAGATAATGTTAATTTGCGCCATTAGGTTTTGCAGGTTGTTTTTAGTTCTTTAAAACATATTTTTCGGAATAGTTGCTCAGAGTGTTATAGAAGTAATTTTGTCGCATTAGTGTCGTTGAGGTTTATGTATTTCATATGGGAATTCTGAGATGTATGGGACTGTAAGTCTCCTGGGGATTTAAATACAATGGGCATCTCTTTTGGCCCTAATCTTCGAAGAAACTCGAGAGAGTTCCTTTGTGAATTCCCTTCTGTAGTTGAATTTATCCAATTGCGGCGGCTGGCAAGAATAGGGGCTCTTGATCTGTCGCATGGTCATTTTGCAATAAGTATCTGGGATGTTTCAAATACTTTTCGCATTGTTTGTAGTTCAGCGAATGTAAAAGGATAAAGGAAGGCATCTGCGTTTCGGGTTCACCGTCTCCCATTTGGCTATTAGATAAAAAAAAAAAAAAAAAAAGAGTTGCATAAGAGTAGCCTTGCTCGTCTCGAGGGCGAGCCATGGGAGCTGCTGCCATCTCGCGGTCTCTTTGTGAAGGTCCGTTGTGAAATCAGTTGGATGGATTGCTAGATTTTTTAAAGCTAATTGCCACATCCCCGCCCCCATGCACACACACATATGTATATATGTATATATATATATATATATATATATATATATATATATATATATATATATATATATATATATATATATATATATATATATATATATACATACACACACATATACATGCATACATACATATATGTTTGCATATATGTATGGTTAGTTTTGGAACGAAGTCAATATTATTTTTATTTGGCAAGGGAGTACTGTATTATAAAATGTTCATTAGTTCAAATGAGACACTTAAGAAAACGCAAAGATACTTCGTATATAAGCTTTTATGTCCTGACTTTCCAGAGAACCTGAATAGTTAAGCTTCATACTAAATCAACAAAGTTCCATCCACCTGAAGGGGAGGATGGGTTGGGACATCTGTACGAGATCTGCTAATCAGTAGTGTTTTAGTTTTACTGGAGTTTAGCCTCATACCCCTCCGACTACACCATTCCCTGATCCGGTCCATGTTCCGAATGAGACTGAGGACAGCTTCATTTCTCAGAAGTGGAGACTTTACTACAACCCTAAGTGTTGCATCTTAGGCATAGTGAACAATCTTGTTTTCCAGGCCAATAACCAAATCACTTGTCTACACTAAAAATAGCAGTGGACCAAGAACACTGCCCTGTGAAACTCCAGACACAAGAGGCCTTGGTTCACTGAAGATCCCGTCCACAGCAACTGGCTGCCTACTACCTGTAAGGAAGTCTTGAAGTAATCCCAAAACATATACACCCACTCCAAGATTCTGAAGTTTATAAATAAGTGTCTTGTGATTTACTAAATCGAAAGCAGCACTAAAATCTATTTGAATTACTGTGCACTCAAAACCCTTATCAAGGATTTCTTGCAAATGGCATGCCATAGCTAAAAAAAAGCAGCACAGGTACCCATCTGCTTTCTGTATGCACATTGACTGTCAGCAAATAATCCTTTAGATTCCACATACTTATTATAGTGGCTTAAAAATAAGTGTAACTTCAGAGAGCACAGGGAGAATAGAGATTGGCCTGTAGTTACTGCAGTCTGCAGATATACCACTGTCTGGAACAGGCACTGCATTACTAAGCTTGTGCTCATCCACAAAGATAGTACATCCACATAAAAATCTATAAAATCTAGTAATCTTTGGAGACAACACACTAGAAACAAAGGGAAGAAACCATCAGGATCTCCTCCACCCCAAAATTATTCAGAATATATATATATATATATATATATATATATATATATATATATATATATATATGTGTGTGTGTATATATATATATATATATATATATATATATATATATATGAATTGTGTGGTTGTTTAAGTGTGCTATGATATAATTTACTCATGCCTGCAAACTCATTAATGCATTCGGTATGTATAACTATAAACATGAGTATAGTCGCGTATATGTAGAGCACATTCAGATTCTGTTATCAATATCTGGGTATACAGACTTAAAGGAACTGTTATTTTCTTTGTTTATCGAGTTACGTTTATGTGGAAGCTCTGGAATTGGTTTCCCATTACTGAAAATATGCTTATTCTTCTGTTTGCTTTGCATTATTTGTATGTATCGCTTTCATTATTTCTTTTCTTTTCAGGCAACTAAAGACGGAAGAGTGGAAAAAGAAAGGACCTAATTATCGTCGTTATCGCTCTGTGTCCCGCTAATTGTGTGAAGAAGGAAGAAAGGAAAAGTCAAGGGATATTATTATATAGAGGGAGCATGAGCAGCGAGTCTTCGAAAGGCGCAACCAGCTGTACAAGCGAAATGTGATCCGTGCCCACGAAATTCGAGCCCATTAAACAAGGGAATACCATTGATCTTCAGTGACGCTCCTTTTTTTTCCTTCCCAATTCTTTTTTCACGAAAAAGATTAGCTTGTCTCTTAGTTACTGCCAAGGGTATTGAGAAAAGGGAACCGTACGCCCCTCAGAAGTGGTAGTTCATAGAATCTGGGTAGTCTTGAGGAGTGGTGGTTTCACTTCGGTTTGGCGCTCAGTGGTGATCAGTCGGGAAGTGCGAGATTTTCAGTGAAAATACTATCAGAAATACCCGAAATTTCTCCCACCAGTTCTGTTTGCTTGTGAAGTGTTGCAAAGAAAATTTGAGATCCCTTTCCAGGAGTCACGTAGAGAACTGGTAAATGGAAAATAATTAAATCGATTGAATATATTCGTCAAATTCTGTAAGTGTAGTGATTGCTGTGAAGTGTTCTCTCGTCGGTAACTACGTGAGATTGTTAACCAGTTGTGGATATCGCTGTAAAAAGAGAAGTCATCACGTCAGTCGACGCCTCTTGTTTACATTTTAAGGTAAGACTCGAAGGGAGACTCTTAATTCCTCCTATTCCAGTAGAGTAAAGTAAAAATACATTTCTTTCCAATTTCCATATGTGGTATGCTGCTTACTGACACTGGAACGACCTTCCACTTTTAATTAATAGAGAGAACAAATAATATCTTTAATACATGGCTCTCAAAATGCCTTGAGGCAAATTTCACGCACACTGCCACCACTGCTACGGCACTATTTTCACCCTAAGTTAGAGCTGGAGCTTAATGGCTACCTACAATGAACGTTATGTCGAGAATTGAAAGAGTTAGACTGCGCTCAAAAGAATTCGAAGCCCTCAAAAGGTGGTTCACTTTAATTGTATGTATTGTCACTGCTGTGAGTCTAGGCTAAGTTTGAAATGACAGTATGATATATTATTAGTACAGTACTATACATCGTTGGTCTGTACACACAGACATACACAAGTGTGTGTGTGTATATGTATATGTATATATATATATATATATATATATATATATACATATACATATATATATATATATATATATATATATATATATATATATATATATATATATATGTGTGTGTGTGTGTGTGTAAGATTTGTATTACTAAAAGAATTCAGGCCGCCGTACGACATTGAAACTATGAAAAATTTTAACTATTTGAGAATAAAGCATTGATTAGAATATTAAGATTCAGGTAGCAGGATAGATTGAGGAATAACGCCCCAAGGGAAATTACAGAGATTCCGTATGTAGATGAGATAATGAAGAAGGGGAGGCGGAGATGGATTGGACACGTCCTTCGCACCGCCCTGGGAAGAGTTGTATGTGATCTTGTCAGCAGAGCTCCTGTAGGGTAGGCACCAGGAGAGTTGGAAGACCTCGTGCTGCCTGGATGAGAAACACGAGACGAGAGGCAGGACAAGAGTGCAGATTTTTAGAAGTGGAAGCGCCGGGAACATGACATGACATGACACAACATGACACGACATGACGAGTGATGGAATTTCACAAAATTTGTTGGAACGCGATTATTATTATTAATATTATATATATATATATATATATATATATATATATATATATATATATATACATGCATAAATATATGTATATCATATATATATATATATACAGTATATATATATGTATATACATACCTAAATATATGTATATCATATATATATATATATAGTATATATATATAATATATACATATATAAATATATGTATATTATATATATATATATATATATATATATATATATATATATATATATATATATATATAGAAATCATCAACACACAATCACGTGTGGAACAGAAATAAATTTCTGACTCACGTCGGGATCGAACCCAGGTCTCTCAGGTGGAAAGCAAGGGCGTTATCCACTGGGCCACACAAGTCTAAAAGAAGTTGGAACCTGAGAGCAACTGATCCCGACGTGAGTCAGAAATTTATTTCTGTTCCACACGTGATTGTGTGTTGATGATTTCTATCTTATTCACTCAGAAGGGATAATTCGAATGAAATGTTGTCTATTGGGTCATTGCTGAGTCGGGAAGTTGGGGAAAACTCGCTGGTATGCAAGCAGTTAGCTTGCCCAGGTAATTCCTTGGGTGCAGTTGCTCTCAGGTTCCAACTTCTTTTAGACTTGTGTGGCCCAGTGGATAACGCCCTTGCTTTCCACCTGAGAGACCTGGGTTCGATCCCGACGTGAGTCAGAAATTTATATATATATATATATATATATATATATATATATATATATATATATATATATATATATATATATATATATATATATATATATATATATATATATATATATATATATATATATATATATATATATGTGTGTGTGTGTGTGTGTGTGTATTACAATGTTCACTTTCGGTCTTGTTATCCTTAATTCGATGAACTGCTTGATTCCCTCGCCTTGGTGCTCATATTTGACGATAACCTTGCCTTATCTCGTCATTATCGTTTTAATGACGCATAATTTGTGGCCATAAAGCCTTATCGTGAGGCTGTCTCCCTTTATCTGGATACGGCGGATACGACAAAGCATTAACTTCATGTCATGAGGTCTTACGACAACGTCATATGTGTAACATTCCTCACCTAATGGTCACTTTTATAATATATAATTATCATATGCCTTGCAGTCGATATATGGCACTGTGTACAGTAGATTAGGTCTTGTTACATTATTATGAATTAAAAGTGAAAAATTTATGGTATCATAATGCATACATACATATGCATATAAATAATGCATGTGTATAATTTTATATATGCATATGTATACATGTACATATACACACGTATATATAATGTATATATGTAAATTATATATATATATATATATATATATATATATATATATATATATATATATATATATATACTGTATATGTGTGGGTCGATCAGTTATTTACTTTAATAATTGGTTAATTGGAGTTGTATTACCTTGCTCTACCTAAGACGCACGTAACTGCCAGTTAAGCCAAATAAAGCTCTAAAGGACAGATAATGAAATGGGTCAGGTCGCCAGCTTAAAACTTATTTTACAACCACATGGATTAATTAAGTAAACTTACTGGAAAAACTAGTTTCAGCGAAGTAGAATAAAAGGAAATAGATTATTCACAGGTCCTACAGCAGATCAAAATATTAGTCCTAATCAGGACAGATATCTCAGTGCTAAATGTAATGATCACAACAGATTTAATAATCCTCTTCAATCGCTATTGTAAGGCATCTGAATTCCGTGAACGTTAAACTGTGGCTTCTTGGCACTGACGATGCAGATTCTTCTCCAAGCAAGAGGGACTTTCCAGGCTCAAGGTATACACACACGTCTGGAAAATAAGTATCCAGGTAATAATCTTTCACTAATGAAGCTCTCACCAGTAATTAATTAATTACAAGGGATGAATCTTATATCAGGAATAGTACTTTTAACACCATGGAGGATAAGTTATGCTATTTCACTAGACAACAATGAAATGAAATTAACATATGACTTCACAAATGGGATATGCTTTACTAGAAGTTCTTAGATAGGGACTGCTTAGAGATGAAAATCTGCACAAGGAAAATGAGAGATTCAGTTGAAGAGAAAGAGAACTGGGAGTAATTGTCACAATCCAACTTACTGCTGGGTTAAATAGTGCAGTGATCAGTTGCATTAAGCTTCCTTGGTCCACTAGGAACAACAGTCGTCCCACGTGATGGAGACAAAGGGGGGAGAAACAAAGAGTGCTTGGAGACAGCACTGAACACTTCTGTTCGCTAACGTAACTGAGGCGAGAGTCTCGCGATGTGGGGTTGACTTGGGTTGCTTGTCTTCAAGCTCCTCCCCCAAGCCTACTTTGGGTGCTTGGTTGCGAGTCTCATCTAGAAAAATGACAAAGACTCGCCAGTACATAGGCCAAAGAAAAGTGAGTTTTAAGAACAGTATATCTAAGTTCTGGCCAGCAAATCCTACCCCCCTTTAAGATGCTTATGAGTTAAAATTCCCACCCTTCGGTCAGTTGGCGATCTTAGTTTAAAAACAACTCCTGCTTCATCCCGCATTCCTCCTTCTCATGCAAGAAATCTACATTGTCTTCCTAGCTTTAATAAAAAAATTAATTCACTATTCTACTAAGAGGCAGTGAAGGGAGGTCTAACAGCAATATTTATAATAGCTTCCCACCATAAGAAGGCATTCACTCCCTTTTGGGCGTGAAGGCCCATACGAAGCAAGCTCTTCACCTCAATTACTTCACTCTTTTCCCTGAACAGGTTTTTTTTTATTTTGTCCTTGCAATGTGGCCAGCGAAGGATCTACTTAACTACTAGAATGGGATACAAGCTTTAATAATCTTACTTTCTAAGGGACTCAACACTACTCAAAGGTGTCTACGGATATTTACGTGCTACCTGTGATGATAGTGAAATTTATTCCTAGACAGATGGTACATTCAGTTGTATCTTTTATAACATAACCTATTAGAACATTGCCATGGCACCATCTTAAATGACAATGAACTAGCTAAATTACAATATTCTTACAAGTATACAATTTCTTACACCAGAATGTACAATCATAGTAAGCAAAGGAGTAACCTGAAATCCTTTAAATGAGTTTTTATATTTGAGCAAGAGAGGTACCCATTTCTCCTCGGTTTTATATGGAAAATGCTTTCCTCAGTTGAATTAGTATGCCATGTGTGTCATGAGCTCACTTGCTCTGTACACAATAGTTATGATTACTGGATTAACAAATTATACTTACCCAGTTACTTCTGCTCATTACAAGATTTAAAGTTAACAAGGTTACTACTACTACTTACTGAATCTGGTGTAGTCTGTTAGTATGGTGTTCCTAAGGCAGAGATCAAGCCAGCTACCTCCTCTGGGCAGGAGCCAGGATTACTCTGAGATGGGAAACACTGTGGCTCTTGCAACTACTGGGCTGTCTTTCACCCCTTCTTCTTTGCGTTCCTCCAAGGCCTATCTATGACAGTCCTAGGAGGTGATGAGGGCACCAACTCTGGGGAAAGGCCAGAAGGGCTGTTGGGCGCGAGGTCAGGGGTAACCTCAGAGGCTACTGGGAGGCCCCCCACACCAGCTGCTGTGCCAACCAGAGCAAGAACAGCCTTCGCTTCTGCGTCTGGGGAGTTCAGTTCCTGGTCTCCCAGAGGAGGTATAGCAGCAAGATCCAACAGAGGTTCATCCTGGGGACAGATGTGGTGAGGAAGAAGAATCTTCTGGAGCTGGAGGCTCACAAGCTGCTAGGATCAGTTCTGTGAAGGTGCCTGAATCTCCCATAGGAGGACCCGTGTCTTGATTTGGATCTGGCACCATGGTAGGGCCAAGCACAGGGTCCAATTCTTGTGGTGGCTCAACGTCCGAGACGGACAGAGCGTGGCACTGCTCAGGGCTTGCAAGTGGTGCTGGCAGAGATTGGTGGTCAGGTATGCCTGACGAGGGGTCTGGAGTTGCTATACCTCGTGGATGGCTTGAGCTGGCTGAGACAGAGCTGGAGGTAAGAGCCTCTTGGAGATGCTTGGTTTGTAGAGTCCGCTGGGTGTTGCTTATTAGGGCAGCCCTCCCAATTAGTGGAGTGGCCTGTCACCTTGCACACTCAACAGTGGTATTGCTTTCTGTTAATGTCCTTTTGTGCAAAGGGAGGACTTCGTTGGTGGCCATCCTTTCTTTAAGAGGGAGGACCAGGCTTGGAATTGTATGGAGTGTGCTCCTTCTATCGACCTCTTCGGTGGGCGGAAGATGATGATTCTTTTGGTGGCACGCCAGTCAAAGTGGCTGTGCTCTTAGTTGGTGATGTCCCAGTCGATGCCTCCATTGTGGAGGTAGTGGGGCTGCAGAGTGGTGTTGGGGAGGACTTCCCCAGAGGAGGTCCCGGCCCAACAGGAATTCCACTCCAGGCCTGATTCCACTCTCTATGCCAATGCGATGAGGTAGCATGCCCCAAGGTGTGACCTGGAGCTCAACTGTGGGAATGGATCTGGTGTGGCCCTCTATCATCTCCCACGGTGTCTGTTCATCAACAGTGGCACTGGCTGTCACTTGGGGCCCGTCAATCAAGCTGATGTCTGCTGCAGTGTCTACCGTAACCGGTAGGTCCACTGGCAGACTAGAGACATCAAGGGGTGCCACCGAGATGGACTAAGTGTACAGCCTCTCGCGGTGAGGTATCTTCCGTGGCCCAGCCACAGAGGATGTGGTACTTATCAAGTTGACAAACTTGGTGGATGGGACATGATTTGGACAGATTGGATAGCCAGCACCATAGTGGCCAGAATCACCACAGGATCAACAAGTGCCCTTTGTGGGGGTTCAGTTACCTATGGTGACCATTGGTGGAAGATCGAGTGGAAGTGGATGGAGAGGAGCTCTGGTTATTGGGAGGAGGCTGTTTGTTGGTGCCCAACTTGTACAGTAGCATCAATCGGATTCAGTGTGCCCCACCTTCTCACAGCCAGTAAACGTGGGCTTACCAGGTAGTCTGTTCTTCAGGTGAGTTGAGCCTGAGAGGTACTTGGGTGGCACTATGTGCTGTTGAGACATGCTGTGAGACTGGTTGTAGGTTTCCCTGGAATCGACCATAAGACAGGTTTCCATATGTATTGTGGGCTGCTTGTTGTTGAGTTACACGCCAAGGGGACACATTGGAAGAGATCTTCCAGCATGGTTCGACTGAACAGGTCCTCGAACGTGGTGCATGATGGAGTCAAACCAGCGTGTACCGGATTGGGTCTTGTGACAAGCCCAATCAGCCCAGGATCAGCCAACTTCCTTGGTGGGACCTCGAAACCACTGTCTCCATTTCTCTGGGGTTATCTTGAAGGCTTTTGTCATGACCCTACGAACTTCTAACATGTTGCCTCTTTGACTGTTCTCCAATGAGCAGAGGGCTGCCTTAGCTTTACCTTCCATGTGCTTGGCAAGCACTAAGGCCCTCTCCTTCTTGGTGGTGTTATAGTTATCAAAGAGTCTCTATTTCCTCCAACCATGCCTCTGGCTCTTCCTCAGTCCACTTGGGGACTAGGGAATTAATACTTGATATTGGAGCATTTGGCACAGCAGATATGGAGTTGGAGGCTTGTTGGGCAGCCAGAGCTTCAGCACTTAACTTTTTTGCCTTCTCCAACTCGAGCTCCTTTTCCTTGAGAGCTAGCTCATACCTTCTTTGTTCTTCTTCGTACTTCCTTTGTTCTTCTCTTTCTTTCCTTTGTTCCTCTCTTTCTTCCCTTTCCTGCTTAGCCAGGTCATCCAGCTGTTCCTTGACCCAATTGGTGAGTTCCGCTCCATCGTAACCCAGGTCCTTGCTAGGCGACGTTCTAGGACGTGGTTCTAGGATGGTAAGGACGTCTACCTTGGATAACTGGAAATACTTATGAATTGGGGAAGTGTCCCTCAGATTTGGGTGACACTTCGGTAGTGTGGCACCTTTTCAGTAAGGTGGCACTGTGGCTGAGTTTGCCATGCAAAGGTCACACTTACGGTAGTCTGTACCTTGAGGTACAGATGTAGTGGCTTAGTCATACATGACTTTTTGTCTTTGGTGGCAATAGGGTGCCGGTGCATTCTGAGGAATCAACACTCTTGGAGTACAACTACTTGTACTAAGGGGAAATGCACTCTGTCCAAACAGAGCGTAAGTAATATATAGGAGAAAAAGGAAGGTAAGAGGAAACAGATAGGTAAGCGCTTCAGTTGGTTACGACAGTGCCTCAGGTTAGTGGGACTGTGAAAAAGGGGAATCGGTTTTGGTTGCTTTGGCACATGTGGGTGACTAGTTCCTAGTACTAGTGGTGCTACTTCCTTTCATGAGGAGGGAGGAAGGCTTATATACTTAGGTCTGGATAAATAGACCCCACTCATGGTGGACAGTTGTCAATAACAGTAGTTAATTCTAAACTTATCCTCAACTATTTGTGGGACAGAGGTGTTTCTCTTTATGTCAGCCCATTCTTTTTGTGAAGACAGTGCAAGTATACTCTCAGCTACCTAAAGCACTCAAGAAAGTGGAGAAAATAAAAAAATAAATGAAGCAAGTACTAGCACACAAGTGTGTGTGGGCAGAGTTTGCACTGCGGGAGAAATGAGAAAGGAGAAAGAAAAAAATTAAATGAATACTAGCAGGGATGCAGAAGTCCCAGGAAAATCCCTCAACCAAGTTTTCTTGTCTTGAATACTCTGATTAATTTAGTTATGTTATGTACTGGGTTATTAGTGTGCCCTATTACTCCATGCTCTTATTAATTCTTACGAAAATTCTTTAATTTGGGTACCTGTACATACTGTTAAAAATTATTCTGAAGTTCTTTATATCTTCCCCTCCTAAAAGAGTGTATATTTGTGTAGGAACTTAATTTAACTTTCCTAACTAACTGGCTAACTTTCTCTGAAGTGGTTGTATAAAATTATTTCTTTGAAGCGGTTGTATAAAATTATGTCTACCTAGTTTTCCCTTTAATTTAAGTATTTTTTATAAAGATTTGTGAGTACTGTAGTGTGTGATGCAAAGTAGTTCAATAGTCAGTGCATAGGAGTGGAAGGCTGTTTGAATGAGTGAGATGGCTGCTTGTGAAGACACAATGGTAAACAGAAACACGTGTCTCATTTATATCTGCACCAAGGTTCAAGATAAAAAGTTAAGTATACCTTAGTTTAACCAGACCACTGAGCTGATTAACAGCTCTCCTAGGGCTGGCCCGAAGGATTAGACCTATTTTACGAGGCTAAGAACCAATTGGTTACCTAGCAACGGGACCTACAGGTTATTGTGGAATCCGAACCACATTAAACCGAGAAATGAAGATTCAAGATGGTGGGTATAGTAGTCACTTGGCAACCAACAAGATGCGGACGGATCATGTGACTGTGCACAGCTGATGGCTAAAGGAGCGGTTCTACTGGGAGTGGGTTGCTTGGTGACATCGCTTGGCAGAGGGATACAAATCTCCCACCTCACTTCGTGATTTTACAGTACAAGGAACAAAACACTCGCATTCCTCTAATGAAATGACTGAGGCTGATGTGGGAATGCAAGTTTTAAACTTAAAACACCACGAACACGAGTTACTTCACATTATGAAAGTTGGAAAACGAATTAGTTATGATTTTTTCTCTTCTTTGCTATGTAATTAATTCCTACACTCGGCAGCCATGCTCACTTTGTGGCCTTTTATGATACCAAGGAATGAACAAATAACATTCTTACTAGCCTGATTTATGCTAGCATAAAAGGCAAATTATGAAATTAAACACTGATAGTTATTTACGTTATTAATGAAAAAGGGCAAGCAAAATTTAATATGATTTTCGCACGAGTGAAAGTAATTTTCATTGTCACGCTTATTCAGGGGTCTCCCTCTTAGGATTGCTAATGGTTTTTGTCCTGTATCCTATGGACTTACAAAATTGTCCATCCTACCCTATGAGAGAAATGTGGGCACATGTGCTCTCCTCTTCTTTGTCATGCACTAAGCTGACTAGTTCAAAAATTTAATATCATACATTACTCGGCTGACGAATAGCAAAATAATGAATCTGACTCGATAACTCAGCTTAATGACCTTGGAAGGTATGTGGACAAACGATGTTTCAAACACTGCGCTGTATCTTTCCTAACTTTTCCTATTCGTAAACTGTAAATTGAACACACTTATTGCACACTCTCCCTACCTAACTCTATCTTATTCATATAGCCTAAAAGTGATATTAATATTACTTACCTTGGCCTGTATCCTCCTTTGCTTGGGAGATATCGTGTGAAATTAATATGATCTGACTTTTAAGATTTTAATTAATTTATATCTATGGGATAGCTAGCAACAGCTAATGGCTAATCGATTACAGAGATCCGTAGCAAGTCGTCGCCAATATCATGTGAGTTGGTCGGTTATTTTCTTTAATAATTGATTAATTGGAGTTATATTGCCTTGCTCTACTAAGACCCACGTAACTCTGCCAGTTAAGGCCAAATAAGAGCTCTAAGGACAGATAATGCTAAATGTAATGATTGCAACAGATTTGATAAGCATCTTCAATTGCTATTATAAGGCAGCTGAATTCAGTGAACGTTGAACTGTGGCTTCTTGGCACTGACGATGCAGATTCTTCTCCAAGCAGGAGGGAATTTCCAGATAATAATCTTTCACTAAAGAAGCTCTCACTAGTAATTAATTGTTTACAAGGGATGAATTTTATATCAGGAATAGTACTTTTAACACCATAGAGGATAAGTTATGCTATTTCACTAGACAACAATGAAAGCAATTAACATATGACTTTATAAATGGGATATGCTTTACTAGGGGTTCTTAGTTAGGGACTGCCTAAGAGATGAAAATTTGAACTAGGAACATGAGAGATTCAGTTGAAGAGAAAGAGAACTGGGAGTAGGCTAATTGTCACAATCCAACTTACTGCTGGGTTAAATAGTGCAGTGATCAGTTGCATTAAGCTTCCTTGGTCCGCTAGGAATAACAGTCGTCCCACGTGATGGAGACAAAGGGGGAAGAAACTAAGAGTGCTTGGAGACAGCACTGAACACTTCTGTTCGCTATCATGACTGAGGTGAGAGTCTTGCGATGTGGGGTTGACTTCGGTCGCTTGTCTTTAAGTTCTTCTCCCAAGCCTACTTTGGGTGCTTGGTTGTGAGTCTCTAGAAAAATTACAAAGACTCGCCAATACATAGGTCAAAGAAAAGTGAGTTTTAAGAACAGTATATCTAAGGTCTGGCCTAGCAAAACCTGACCCTCTTTAAGATGCTTATGCTTTAAAATTTCCACTCTTCAGTCAGTTGGCGATCTTAGTTTAAAAACAACTCCTGTTTCTTCCCACTTTCCTCTTTCTCATGTGAGAAATCTACGTTGACTATAATTCGTTCACTATTCTACTAAGAGGCAAGGAAGGGAGGTCGAACAGCAATATTTATAACAATATATTTGGTTATGTGGCAGATATCACTTAATATCGAATTACTTTTGCCTTTAGAACAAATTACACTGAAATTTTTCGATCAAGTGCCTTTTGTATTAGATACAATGGTAGGTGGTCAGTTGCCCATGACTATCTAAATCCTCAACCCATAAGCACAAATTTGAATCCTAACCGGGTAGATACACTCATCAATTATATTCACTTTGGGTGTAAATTATAGCCAAGGTAAGGAGAATTCGATGTTTTTTAAGTAATATTTGTGGCTATATATATATATATATATATATATATATATATATATATATATATATATATATATATATATATTTATATTTATATATAAAAAGTCAC
>NC_089796.1:44522898-44547898 GCF_040412425.1 Macrobrachium rosenbergii
TGAATTTGATGCTGGGCACTAATGCATTTAATTTTGAAAGAAATTCGTTGAAATTGCCCACCTATCATCCCAAAATGTTAGGATATCATATACAGATCTCATCCACAGCATATCTTTAGGTTTTATTTTATTTATTGTTACATTTTCAAAATATTCCATGTATAGGTTG
Organism: Macrobrachium rosenbergii; assembly: GCF_040412425.1. NCBI lineage: Eukaryota > Metazoa > Arthropoda > Malacostraca > Decapoda > Palaemonidae > Macrobrachium > Macrobrachium rosenbergii. The sequence continues at coordinate 44,523,068 of NC_089796.1, forward strand.
GATAAAACAGGACTTGCAGGGCTGCCCATGTTGCACCCGAATTTTTGTTTATGGAATGACTCCTCGAATGAAAAGACGTCGTTTATCTAGGGCTAGTGGGAAATGATCTGAATCGGGGGCTAATTTTTCTCTCAAAAACTGTAGAACGTCCTGTACTGGTACTTTTGTGAATAGGGAATCTACATCTAAGCTTAAAAGTTTTATGTTGTGAAATGGTATATATGTGCTTCTTTGAATTTGTGACAGAATTCTTCAGAATGTTTAATGTGACTGGGAGAAAATGTGCCTAAGAAAGGGGAAAGGAGGCCGGCCAACCACTTAGAAATTTCATAATTGAAAGCTCCGGCACATGAGATAATAGGTCTGAATGGAAGATTATCTTTATGAGTTTTGGGAAGGCCATAAAAGTAAGTTCAGTGCTCTTTTTGTCTTTGCCAAATAATCTTATTTTTCTAAAAAAAAAATTATGTGGTGTTTGATTTTTTTTTTTTCCTGTTTGTTGTTTTGGCCTATATTTTGAAGTGATGTTCATTTCTCGGTCGTATGTCATCAACAGCTGCAGAAATGGTCCGTTTCACCCCGTAGAATTTATGAAGCAAAAAACGTGATTACCCATTAGTCATTATTATATTTCACCAACAGAAGTCACAAGCGAAGAAACTACCTTGTACCGGATTTAATCATTTCTAAAGGTCATCAACTGTTATTTCCCAGTTCCATCAAACTGTGTTCTTTGGTTTTCACATCACTCCTGTTACAGGGAAGACAAACCGACGGAACCAAAAGCATAACCTGGACCCATTGAGCAGTAGGCTGTGTGCGCGTGTTACATGGTCGAAAACAGAGAATTAGACACGTGTCCTGTTGAAAACCACCACATAAAAAGAGGATTTTTATAACTTTAAAGTCACTGTTCTATTTCTTATTTGCATCCCAACAACAAATTCTATTATGGCTTTTTTTTCAGTACCTTCAGCTGTCTCAAGAAAAACCCAAAACCCTAACCTTATGGGGAAATAAAAAAAAAAATCGAATATGTCATGATGGAAATATATTTTCCTGCGCTAGGTTTAATTTCCCCGAGGTGTTCATAGAGAATCGTGTTCTTGAACATCTCCCTTCCCCCTACCTTTACTCTGCCCCCTCCCCGAACAGCGGTAGCAGCTTCCAATTTATATATTAGCGGCAACGATGCGTACATCCTCGTAGGAGGAATTCGTATTTGTCGGTAGCCCTAGTTTATTCAGTTTCAGTTTATTTTGGAGCCTCTCTCTCTCTCTCTCTCTCTCTCTCTCTCTCTCTCTCTCTCTCTCTCTCTCTCTCTCTCTCTCTACTTGTGTACAAGTGTCTGGGAAGGAAAGTTGTCTGTGTGCACTGTATGTCAAGTACATGGATAACCATGTTTATAATAATATAATAACATCCGAATTTAACCTTCGGTGGTATGGTTCCTTGAAGATTTATCACCAAAAATGTTCATTCTTTGCTCGCGAATTTGCTGTTTCCTTACGGTACCATTTACATGGCTACGCCTTATATTTCATTTTAACCTGAAAACAATGTTCTGTACTCCATTCGTTTTAAGAGTCTTGCGATGATATCATGGATGCAATGATGTAGCCTCTCCATTTCCTTGAATCAACCATTAATAAATGCTTGCGTGAGAACCTTTAATGGAGACCGCATTGATGACTGCCAGCAGTCATGGTTTTCTATTTCAGGTTTGCTCTCTTCAGCATTGTGCGAATATGAATAAAATTAAAGGGCAGGAAATTATCATGAAGTCAATTACAGCGTTGGACCGGAGTTGGATTCTCTTTTATTATCTTATATTTTAATATTTTTCATAGGATGCATTTTATGAAAATGCGACTTTTAAATGGTGGCAGGAATTGCGTGTGAAAGTTAGTGAAGAGTCATTTCACTGGGTTATTTGAGTGCTTTTTAATGACGTTTATGTAGGTCAGGCTTTTGTTTGTTTGTTTGTTTGTTTGTTGGTTTAGTAGCCTACTGTTATGATCATACAGAAATTAAAGAGTTTTGTTTTTTTATTTTATTTAAGGACCTTCCATTCACACGATTTTGCTCCCTGGCTCGTGACCTTTCACCGACTGTTAAAAAAAGGAGAAAGGACACCTTTAATGTAATGCATTGAAAAATAAAAATGTTTGTAGTTCTTTCACAATTCAATTCCATTTCTAAAAATGTCGACTGGGTAGAATGCTTTGCAACCCTCCTGTGTATATCCTTGTCTTCTTTCCTTCTGTGGAAGTTTGACTCGTTTCATATCCTCAACAATATCAGGGGATCGCAAGTAGCCTCTCAACACTCGAGGTTCTCATCTTATTGTTGTCCTCCCCTTTTTCCCTCGTCGTCGTCGTAATTATACTCTCTCTCTCTCTCTCTCTCTCTCTCTCTCTCTCTCTCTCTCTCTCTCTCTCTCTCTGCATCGGACATGAAGCATCCTCCAGGCTATCTTTCTCCTACAAACTCTCATCGTTGTCATCTCATTTTCGTGCCAAGGTCTTGTGTGCATACTGCTTTCGTCCTGCGCCTTCCTTCCATGTCTCCCTTTCTCTGTCGCCCCATTCCTGTCTAACTCTCACTCCCCTCCCCCAATTTCCCCCTATTTCTGCCTCGTTCTGTTAAAGTCTCGTTCTAGCGTGACAGTGTAACTTTAAAAATTCTCGCGCGTTCAGCCTTGCCAAGATTATTTCTTGTGTTTGAGGGCCGAGGGGCGGCGTTTGCCTACGAGAGAGACAATACTTTCATCCTAATTTCGCCGAGTGAAATACTGCAAGGAGAGTGTTGCTATATCCGTTCTGAGCACGCCATGCCCACACTATTATCATTTTCCCATGATAGACCACCGAGCCACAAATAATGGGTCGTGTCTCTCTCTTTCTCACTCAACAGTTTGTAAAGAAAGGCCCCTATGATCTGTAACCGTAAGGGTCAAGAGGATTTTTTTTTTTTTGGAGAGGCATAGGTCTAAAAGGGATTTTGCAGCAGCTGTATGGGCTTTTGGAGGGAACGTTGGATGGAGGAGGGGCGTTGGGCGAGAGCACGGTCCGTGGGCGAGAGGGTAGAGGGAAGGGGAACTATGTAGAAGTCGAGAATGGGACTCAAACAGGGAACGTTTTTAGCCTTCCACCGGAAATGGTCGATGCTACTCGTGCTCAGATAGTGGGATCTCTGTCTACCAATGTTTCAGGGACTCTCTCTCTCTCTCTCTCTCTCTCTCTCTCTCTCTCTCTCTCTCTCTCTCTCTCTCTCTCTCGCACAAACACACTGAGTGTGTGTGTGTGTGTGTTTTAAGCTTCTGTTGTAAACCTGCACCAAATGGCTAATTGTTAACATTTGTATAATGGAAAGCAAACTCCTCAACGCCTCAATGTACTAGTAAAAAAAAATACTTAGTTGTCAACTTTGGAAAAAGAGGAAGCAAATGCCTCTTTGTCTCTACAGCAGCCCCTGTGTGTGTGTGTGTGTGTGTGTGTGTGTGTGCAAGCAAGACATATAGTCTAATGTTTAAAACTATGGGTGAGTACTCCACAAAATCAAATGTCCTCGAAGAATTGAGAAGTAGTTAAAGAGTTACTTAGGCAACGAAACTGGGATATGGCACAGCGGCCCTTTGCAGAAAATGCCAAAGAAACCGTTTCTGAGAACAGCCGTGGAGAGAGAGAGAGAGAGAGAGAGAGAGAGAGAGAGAGAGAGAGAGAGAGAGAGAGATCAGGGAAGAAGCAGAGACGGAAACCATGCTCAGTTTTCTTTCTGCTCTCCAAAGCTACTCGATTAGTTGCTGTAGGTAAATGCTTCATTGGTATGCTTTATAATTATTACCATAAAGGTTGAACGTACGGCTTGTATATAAGCAGCACACTCGTATACTCAAGTTAAATGCTTTTTTGCCATGGTTATTAGATTCAAATTAAATTTCCAGGTATATAATATATTCACAGTTCTCATAGGTTATTTGTTCAGTCACTGGAAGAGCCGCTGGAATATGCAGTGAAGGCAAAGAGGTAGAAGCAGCTTATCGCCACATGATCAACAGTTACGGGTATTCATTTGGAAAACTGCAGAGATACCTGTGGAAATAACGGTAGACAGTTGCTGGGAACTAGCTTCAAACACTGACAGTACTGACATGTGCCGTTCTTCGAAATAGATTAAATGATGGCATAGTTCGTAAAGAACGGACAGGATACACCATTTCACATATGCATTCCTATAGGGTTAATTAAGGGGAGAGAACCAAGTTATAATTATGGAAATTAGAACTAGATTACCAAATTGTTTCACTCAATACAAAACTCCTGGCGGCTTCGGCACATAGTAGGCATAAATGCTTATTGGAACAGTGGGCCTACACACACACATACACACACACATACACACACACACACACGAGAGGGACAGTGGCTAATCGCAAGAAAACGAGTTGAATAAGCATATTTACTGAGCATCCTTTCCATAAGTTTTCCTGTTCGTAATTATTATAGATAGAACTGCAAAGGTTGAACTTTTTTCACAGACTGAGATATAAATGTGGCTGCTTGAGCAAATGAAACTCACATTATCAGAGTGTTAAACTGAAGATGATCGAAGCACATTGTATCTGGTTGAAAAAAATTATGGAGAACATTTGAGAATTGGAGAAGAAATTCGACAAAACCGCACTCCCATTTTTAGACATGAATGAAGTCCTTTGAAAAATCCGTCCAGGTGCCGACAGTTTCAGTGTTTATAGCTGTTGTATAATAAACAGTGTAGCCTGTACCGGTAAAACTTATGACGATTGGAAACCGCTAAACCGAAATGCTCCTAGCTCGAGGTGCATTTGCAGAATATTTAAAAGCAGTCTTTTCAATCATTTTTCCTGGACCGTTGTTTTTGCTATGTGTGGTGTTGGGTAGGGGGAGGGAGATGGGGCGTTGTAAAGACAGTTTTGCACTGCCACAGATGGCTCTGGTGAACTTTCGCTCTGCTGTTATAAACATTTGTATTGACATTTTTGAAACCCTCACTTCAAAGTTTGGATACTGTTCAAGATCAAAGTCCAGAGCAAAATAAAGAGAATATGAACAGTAATAATTTGATTCCACCTTATTATGGAATAGTGATAATGACAAAAATTTTGGAGATGAAGAATAGTATTTAAAAAAGCAGCATTTGTTCTGGGAGTTTTAGATCCAAGGTCAATTACATGCTGAATTTGTAGGACATTTCATGTATGATATCTAAGTCGCATGTATTTGTCGTGAGTGAAGGGGTGAAGTGTGACCATGAAGCAATATAACGCAGTTTATAATTATAGCCTTCTGTCTTAGGAGTGTTATTTGGTTGTCTGCCCAGTTGGCTGCTGAACTGTCACACTTGTGAATCTAGTGGCAGCTGGATGCGTTGCTGAGTAAAACAGGTAGGCTAATCAGGGCTTCCACGAGTGCGAGCTTGTTTTACCCGAAGTCTTTGCCGAAATTACCCTGAATCCATGTTTATTACCTTAAACTTGCTGAAGTGTTTTTCGTATAAAAAGATAAAACCTCTCTCTCGATAATTTTGATCTTCTGCTTAGCAAATATCTAGACTAACGAAAGAATAGGAAAAGATAGAAATTCTCTTCATAACTACAGTAGCATAAAACAAAAGTATAGTGTAGTGTAACAAGTTTATAATATTAAAGGAAGATCATCTTTACACAGTTATCATAGACAATATGCTAGCTTCGTAAACTACATGAAAACACATAGGAAATACAGTGGACTTTAATTATCATAGCTGATACTATGATTATCAGATGGAACAAAATAAATAAATATAAAAAGATAGAACATAACTTTGCAATTCGCATGAGGAAAAAAAAGCTGGATACTGTATAATTATCACAGTAGGACATCCAGATATCAACATGCTTATTATTTGGATTATAAGTGTTGACGTCCTCTGAGCAAGTTGCATTACTTTTTACATTATTCATTACTCTCAGTAAATGGTCATCAGTTGTCATAGTATGTATAGACTGAGCTTTACTCTTTAGGTTAAGGTAAGTATACCTTAGTTTAACCAGACCCCTGAGCTGATTAACAGCTCTCCTAGGGCTGGCCCGAAGGATTAGACATATTATACGTGGCTAAGAACCAATTGGTTACCTAGCAACGGGACCTAGAGCTTATTGTGGAATCCGAACCACATTATACCGAGAAATGAATTTCTATTTGCATTAGTCCACGCAGCGTTTCATTTTTTAAAGACGATCTCTGAGAAGTCTTTGTGAAATCGAGCTGACTGAAAAAACGCTCGACAGAGGCGTTTGAAAATGGCAGAGACAGAAGAGTAGATATTGCAGCTGTTAAATTGGGATAACAAGGTAGATCTGTTGCATTTCTCTTCTTGAAAACAATATCCCAGTATTCTGAAACTTTCAAGTGAGCAGATAAATCTTCTCCCAGATGAGCACGCCATTCCTCATCTAAGGGTTTTTTGTCCACAAAATTTTCAAAGTGTGGTAATGCCTTTACTAAGCAAGCCAAAGATGTGGGATTTAGGCCCAATGCAGTGCGAGGATCAACACAAGTCATTACATTATACGTGGCATCATTCACAGCAAATCATCTTTGAATCTGAGAAACTGCCACCATCAAAAAGGCCTGACAGTTTTTGTAAAACTGCGATTTCTGAACTTGCAATTTCTCCACTTTCAACTCAGTGATGGTGCATGATGCAGCTGCACCTAGATGTATTTCTTCAGTGGGTAGAAAAGCACTAGAAAATGTAAAGTAGGCTTAGCTGGATCTAACAGAAATCTCCGTATGCTGGACATAGGCTGGATCCATAAAATCCGAGCTCAAACCTCTGATCAGTTTACAAGTTTCAGTTTTAAGACTATAGAAATTTGGAGAATCTTCCTGAAAAAGAGTATTGAAAGAGTTAAAGTTTCCCAAATTATAGTCTAGAAGCATATATATATATATATATATATATATATATATATATATATATATATATATATATATATATATATATATATATAGGATATGGATTGGGTGGACTGTGCAAGCAAAGTAATGACGTAAAAAATGAAATAATAGCAATAGTAAATAATAGAGAAATTGATAGGTGAAAAACGCCCCCAAAAAATCTGAATGACCTCAGATTACCCTAGATTTCCCACATTTTTAAGAGGTCTGATTACCCTAAAGTGGAAGCACTGCAGGTAATACCCTTTAACAATAATAATCAACGCTAAAGGTAAAGAGAAGAGTCGAGTACGATCACATTTAGAGAAAGCAAATCTCATTACTGCTCTGGTGTGATGTGGACAAAAAAGGAGAAACTTCATTTCAAGAAATTCATGTGAATTTGTAGATGAACCAATAAAACACTAATCATTCTTGCAAGGCTCTCAAACTGTTGGGATGAAATGTTTAAAACAGAGTGGGTATTAGCCATTTTGCAACAGGTATTAAAGTTTCAAAATATGTTAATTACTCAAATGTTATGATGTTCATGTGTATTGATGGATTAAACCCGAAAACCGTAGACATAACTAGCAAACTTCCGCCGAATAGAATCACCAGTTGTGGAAGAAGAAGTAGTTAAAGACTACAGAGAAGCCAAATAGTAGCAAATTACACCATATCAGAAAATTGAATATGGGAGTGAGTGCCTAGGTGAAAAAAATGTTTGTGCCTGCAACTTGTTACGAAAGCAAGCGTCGTCGCCTTAGGAGGGAAATATACACTCGTTTTGATACACCCTCTCACATTAAGGTCTCTTAATTATGATTTACTTTTCTTTCATTGATGTAAAAGTGTAAGACGCACAAATGACCGATTTTGGAAGTTCAAGTAGCCTGTTTAGGAATAAGTGGGTGCTTTATTTACGTTTCGTCAGTAAGACGTGTAATTTAAACAGGTAAAGGTGTGCGGATATCTCCTTTGCATATCTGTTTCAGGTAGACTTATAGAATACGGGTATTTGAAAAATATGAATGGAATTTATTTATTTATGTACGAGTGGTTCGTTTAGAAAAAAGAAACTCCTCTCCGCTTATATACCAATAAAACTGAAAATGCTGACTTCTTTGTTTGTTTATAGATTGTTTTTAATAACTGGGTTGTCAGCACTTCATATAATCTGCGATGTGAGAATTGTTGGGAGAAGAATATAATTCAAGGACGACGGACAAGACTTGGTCATTTCCTCACAGCGACTTGGCACGCTTCGTAACTCCAGGAACGTTCTTGGATTTTATGTCGTCTTCACGTCTGATGTTGCTCACACGACTCTAGAAGACAAATGGCATGCTTTAAAAAATGTATAGCTTTTATTTCTCCCTTTTGAAATTATCCAGTAATTTTGGATTACTAAGGGATTCAGAGTCGATGAAACACGGTTTTTCGGCAACACCTTTTTATCGAAGCATCGGATAAAGGCGAAAGTTGGCAAGTGTATATTTTATAACCCTGTCTAATTTTTGCAAGTATCATTTAGTACCTAAGTTGAATAGTTCTGGTACTTATCAGAGTAAAAGTGTGTTTCCTATGCCAGAGCCATCAAAATCGCAGGTAAGGGTTTTGAACACAGTAGTGACGTTAACCTATGACGTCATGAGGCTCCACCCACAGTGAAGAGAAGTTTTCACATGTGGAAAACGCCTCTTCACTGTGGCTCTGCCCACTTGCCGATGATATATTCACCAGTTGATGTTAATACCCAACCTAGGCTTCAGCGATATCAATGATGGCGAGCAGGATTTGTCATCGTCCCATTGATTGCATTATCATTCTCAATTTTATTATTATTATTTTGTGGAGGTTTCATCGCAACTTCCACAGCAGTTGTTGGGACTAAGTTGTTAGCTTGGAAATCTTCCATTTTCTTGATATTCGTATTGTTTCTACTTACAAATAATTCAGTGTGTGCAATTCATCCACATAATGAACCAGTCTATAGCTCATTTGTTAGATCTGCATCTATTCAGGGCGGGAGTGCAAAAAGGCAATCCGTTTTGTTTTACCCCAGGTTTCGACACAGCCTTCTGTTTGCAGCAAGTCACGAGCGGTCACTAGAAGTGGAATTCAAATGAAAAGCAATGATACCTCATTTCCCTCAACTGTTAGAGGTGTAAAGGTCAACGCCATTGTTTTATTCCAATTAATGTAACCCATTGCTATTTTTCTTTTATTTTTATTTATATCATACAACACCCTAAACAGTGCTCGTATACTCGTTGCAACTAAAAGGTAATGGTAGGAGTCAAGATTTTGAGAGCAAGCTGCTATTATTTATCTACTTAACATCAGTCAAATGTAACACGCTTTATATTGATACGCATGGAAAGGAAAATATATTGAAATCAGTTTGAATGAGGAACATTTTGTTATAACCATTTGTTTTACTAAATATGTTTTAGATGTACAAATGAAACGTCTAACACTATACATAAAATATTTACAAAATGCCTTCATCGTCACTCTCGAGGAAGAGGTCAACATCACCGTCCTCATCGTCGGTAGCGATGTCAGTGATGACTGGTTCCTTCCACGCTCTCATGGGTATTGTCCGACTCCCAGTACTCCTCCTCAAAATGACGGAATTGTCTAACAGCTCCTGCCCACACTTCGGGGGTGGTCAAGTAACTGTTGCCCAGCATAGAAATAATTATCTATTCACGCTGTAGCAAATCTTGCCACGGGTCTTCTCGCTTGTATACAAAGTGGCAAGCCGTAGCACACATGCAGTCTTGCAACCACGGGGACAGTTCCATATCCTGCTGGCCATTATCAAATTTGTTGAAGCCTAGACTGTGTAAACATATCCATTTACCGCCTACCTGGTGGATGGTCGGAGCCTCATGACGTCATACGAGTATGTTTACCTCTCGAACTGTTTTAGGATCCTTGTTTGTGATTTTCTCGGTTCCAGCATCGGCCTCATGACGTCATATTATGTTTACCTCTCGAATTGTTTTAGAATCCTTGTTTGTGACTTTCTTGGCTCCGCATCGGGGACTTCATTTTATTTACTCTATAAATATCAAAACTATCGAACTTAGGTACTAAATAATGCTTGCCAAAATTAGGTAGGGTTATTAAATATACACTTGTCAACTTTCACCTTTATCCGATGCTTTGATAAAAAGGTGTTGCCGAGAAACCGAGTTCCATCGGCTCTGAATCCCTCAGTAGATGTCTCATTAGGCTAATTTGTGCGTCATAGTTGCAGAAATATATAATTAAGATTTTAAGTTTGGAAAATGTTCAGAACGTGAACGATTCATTTCATTAGGTTTCTATTTTAGCTTTAGTTCATTTGCATTCAGGAACTCTTCACGTGATCCTAATTATAGTTCCGAAGAAAGAGAGTGGGAGAGAGAGAAAAAAGCGAATACAGTTGCCTGATATACATCCGCTTACAACTTGAATGTCTCATCGTTAATCAATTGCAAGACAGTCTGTAATCACCAGAAATATCAAGAATATAATTTTCTTTTGTGTCGGTAAATTCCATTCATTTTCACGCTGTATTAATGAAATTACCCAGAGTATAATTTCAGAGACCTAACCTTGACCTTTTATTGGAGACTGGTTGGCGATTTTTACTTGGAGAAAATCCTTTGGTAGTTTTTGTCAGTCTCTCTTTTGTTTCCTAGTTCTTCATTGGAGGGGTGGGTAGAGCTCTCGGCCAGCACGCTGTCGACTCTCCGACCGGCCAATGAAGAATTAGAGGAATTTATTTCTGGTGATAGAAATTAATTTCTCGTCATAATGTGGTTCGGATTCCACAATAAGCTGTAGGTCCCGTTGCTGGGTAACCAGTTGGTTCTTAGCCACGTAAAATAAATCTAATCCTTCGGGTCAGTCCTAGGAGAGCTGTTAATCAGCTCAGTGGTCTGGTTAAACTAAGATATACTCAACTTTTGTTTGCTGCCATACCCCGTTTGTAAAACAGATAAACTCTAATCATAAAAGTACCGGAATATCGGTGGCGATGGCCAACTTTTGTAAACCTTCCACTATTTTCAGTGACATTTTGTTGGAAGAGAAAAGCGTTTTCGCATTTACCTCATGCTTTCCTCTACTGACAAGAAATATTGACATTGCAGCGAAGGAAACGTGTTGCTGGTCATTGGAAACAAGAGATCAAATTCTTTTTTTATTTCTCTCCCCTGGAGAGGCTTTTGGGTGTGCTTTGGCGAAAGCGGCTTTGCTGACGAGCTGTGCTTTTTATCATCGGCGAGTTTTGCAGCTGATGAGGGACCAACCACATTTTGTGAAATATTCGCTTTTTGAAGGCAGTGTTGTCTCAGCTGCTGTTGGACGTCATTTTTGTCCCTTGTGCCGTCATTAGGGTTAAACGTTCAGGAACATGAATAGAGAAAATTGGTACTACTCTTTCATTATCTTTGAAACAGGTTTCAGCTGTAGATAGGTTTCATGAAACTTCGTTGATATTTGCTTTAAAGGTTTTGCGAATTCTCTTTTGTGAAAAGCAGCACTGTTACTATAGCAATCACATGAAAGCCTACTCTAGCCCATCACTATATTTTTTTTATCTTGCTGTCCATGTGGTAATTCCCTGTCAATTTATATCTATTTCAGAGGGTCCTTGTGCATGCTATTTTTTGTGTGTAATAAACCAATTAATATATTGATATGGCTGCAGATATTACTTAAGTTATTTATACATGTCCACCATCACAGATTATTGGGGAAGAAATTGACATCTAAATCTGTCCATTTCATCTTGCAACCCTATTTCATTCTACATTCACGCGTCTTCTTTCATGAGCAGTTCACCTGATTTGACATATGTGGTACTCCAGAGCCTCTGCACCGACCCTGCGGCCCTGTCTTCCTGCGTCTCTCTCTCGCAGATGGCCGCTTCATCCGCTTGTCATTTTCACTCTCAGATGCTTGTGGTATGTTTTTAGTGTTTTGTCAGCAGCTCTACCAATGTCCTGTCTGCCGTGTAAGCATCTCCAGTTGAGAGATTATATACTGTTAAATTTCTATAGAAAATATACATAGTTTTTCTCCAGTTGATCCTTTATTTTCCTTAAGCATAGAGGAAATATACTTACCTACATACGCGCGCACACATTTTATATATATGAAATGGATAAGAGTTTTGTACTATTAATCGTGCAGCAACATGGCCTTCTAATTTCTTACACTATTCGACCGTATATATCCCAAGACAAGTGAACAATTTGCTAGTGAGAGAGAGAGAGAGAGAGAGAGAGAGAGAGAGAGAGAACTTTCTTAGCATATTAATATATTGACGGACAATAAGGTCTCTCGTTTCCGGAAAATCTTGTATGCCAGTGTGAACCCAAGCAGTGTACTGGGTACCTGCTTGGTAATCGCCTTTCGTGGGTGCACTTGGAGTTGGGTTGGAAGTGGGGAAGAGAGAGAGAGAGAGAGAGACGGAAATAATAGACAAAAACAACAGGCGCGAAAGTTCAGTGTTTCGTCAAAATCAGGTGTGTTGACAAGATCATTCACACAACACAGAAATATAATTTCTCTCTCTCTCTCTCTCTCTCTCTCTCTCTCTCTCTCTCTCTCTCTCTCTCTCTCTCTCTCTCTCGGGGATTTTCAGCAGTCTGAAAGCATAATTTTCTCAGTATAAAACCAGTATTTTGATATGAACCTTACTGTCAAGTGCGAGTGATCGAATCTTGACATGAGTACACCATAGGTGTCTCCAGGTAGTAAATTGGGAAGAAAACATCGTTTTGTTGTTCCAGTATCGATAACCTGGTTTTCCCGGCCGTTCCCTTGTCTACGTGGTATTTTCTCTTGACGATTTCGTATATTTTGGGGGGGTACTTATATTTGGATGGCTAGGCAGTTTTTAAAGATCTCTTTCGATGCATGATAATTTTCTGCAGTTTACTTTCGATGGCATGGTATTATGTCTTTGAATAACTCGTTGTTTTTCTTTCGATGACTGGTAATTTTTCTGTCAATTACTTGGTATTTATTAGTAGGTTTTCTTTTGATTTCTCGCTATTTTATGGTAGTTTTTTCCCACTTACTTGGTGTTTTGTGGTGGTTTTCTTTGGAGGACTCGGTATTTTCATGTTAATCCACGCGGATGACGTTCTGTATTGTATTCTTGCTATGGATTGTATTTCAACTATATTTGCTGTTTCTCTTGGTATGACTCATTTTTATGTTCTTTTGTCAGTAACTATTATAGACATTTTGGTTTTTCTGTGGATTATTTTTTTCTTTTTGACCTATAGTATAGTTCCTTTTTTTAAGTATTTTCGTCGTTCACGTATTTCCTGTTAGTTTTGGTTTATTTATTTTCGATAAATTGGGTGCTTCCAAGGTAACTACCGATCCTTGGTGTAATCCTTGCTATTCTTTCGAGCATTAAGTACCATCTAGAAACCCCTGGAGTCAAACTTTGTCATTGCTGAATCTGTGTAATGTGTTTAAGCCTTATAGGCGAAATGAAATTCTGAAATAGTCATTTGATTATGTACGACAGTCATAAAGGACACTTCAATGAGCAATTTATTTCAGACTGAAGTTGAAAATGTTTTATTGTCATTTTCAGTTAAAACATGGAGTATTAATGATACTAGTAAACAGTTCAGTTAGTTTGAAACTCCTAAAAAAGTGCTAGTGGTTATCTCCGTGCTTAGTTTTAACATTATTATTCCTTGACAAACGATGATTATCCGTGGCAGTTGTCTCTTGTGCTGTTCAGGCTGCTGAGTCAGGTTGTCACACCTCTAGCCACAGTCAGCTCATGAAGTAATCTAATTGTACCATAAAATATAATCGGCCTCCATGAAGGATTGTACAATCTGAACTGGTCCTTAAGTGATGTCATCGATAAAGGACTTACAGAGCCGCTATTTATAGACTGTGATGATCCACTTGTGATTTTACGTTACATTGTTGCGATCCTTTTATTAATCACATCTTAATCTCTTAGAATCATCAATAGATATGTTTAAAAGGCCTTGGAATGTTTTATTTATTGCTTCGGAGAATATACATATATATATATATATATATATATATATATATATATATATATATATATATATATATATATATATATAATGTGTGTGTGTGTGTGTGTGTATATATATTATATATATATATATATATATATATATATATATATATATATATATATATATATATATATATATATATAGAGAGAGAGAGAGAGAGAGAGAGAGAGAGAGAGAGAGAGAGAGAGAGAGAGAGAGAGAGAGAGAAAGTAAATGTATGAGTTTATATAGACTACTGATACACAAGCTAGCATACATGCTCACTTATACAGCCACTCTAGACCCCGCCTGTCCAGTGAGGACCTATCACGTCCCGTGATCGTTGGAATGCAATTACTAAGACTCCAGAAATAAAATTAAACTCGGGTGGGTGGACTACGTTGGAGGTGGAGCTGTTGGGGACTGGGATTGGAGTCGTTCGGTTGAAGAGATCTGCTGGTCTGTTCCATTCGAGGTTGAACTTATAGGACTCTGCGGGCACCGCCTTCTCTTTCTTCCTTGGGATGCTCTGGGTGGATATCGACTGTCAGGTGGTCTTGGGAATTTGAAGAAAATATCTTACAATATTCATTTCACATCAAAGTCATAAAAAACAAGTAAATAATGCGCCTAAGTTTTTTCGGCGCAGTCGAGTTTTCTGTACAGCAAATCTCTGTCCCGGTCCATGAAACTTTCAGCTACGGCCCGGTGGTGGCCTGTGTTGTTGGCACCTATAGCGGTGCCAGGAGCACGATCATGGCTAACTTTAGCTTTAAATAAAATAAATACTACTGAGGCTAGAGGGCTGCAATTTGGTATGTTTGATGATTGGAGGGTGGATGATCAACATAACAATTTGCAGTCCTCTACTAGCCTTCGTAGTTTTTAAGATCTGAGGGGGGACAGAAAAATGCAGACGGACTGACAAATAGCCATCTGTATAGTTTTCTTTTACAGAAAACTAAAGGTGTGCGTTTCATCATGTGCTCACCAGCAATTTTAGTCGCATACTTGTAAATATGGCTCGAATCTCGGTGTAGAAAAGCGTTATTTGGCTGTCAGAGTGGCTTGATGAACGCAGCTGGATCAAGACAGACTTTGCTTTCGGTAAAGCTTTATCACATCGACTGAAGGACTGATTGCGAAGTCGTTAGGGTTAGAGGATATTCTGTCTTCGGTTTGTATAAAAACGGACAAAACCCATTTGCCTTATTTATTGTTCATGGGATATTTTCGATTAAAATCTCTTGTAGAGGAATGATTAATGACTAGTGACGGGCTTGAACTCTCACAAGCGTTTTGAATTGCTATGTATCAGCTTTTAATAACTGAGACTGATGAGAGGATTAAAGTTGTGATACAACGGCGTGCATGTCGCCCAAAAATCTGTTGATGGTGATCTCGACGCAAAATTTATAACATGATCATGTCGCAGCATTTTGTAACATACGCAAATGGATCGCGCATTGTAGGGAGCTGTACTTCAGCACTATGAAAAAATATTTTATTTGGCTTCGAATTTCGTTAGAATTATGTTATTTCATCCCACTAGAATTTCCTGCCATTTTTCGCGACACTTTTCAGAGACTTTGACATGGTTGTGTTCATAGCAAAAATATTTCCTTTCGGATTCCGTCTTCGTAAATGGGAGAATACAAATGCCACGGTTTCTCGCGCTTAAGATTTAAATTGTTGAAGAATAAGCTTTAACCTGACCTGGAATGGAAACTAGAAAAATGCTCAGGATATTTCCTTCTGGGACAAAAAACAAAAAAAAAGTAAAAAATGCCCCAAAGTTTCTTCGGCGCAACCGAGTTTTCTGTACAGCGTGTAATGCTGTATGAAACTCTCAGCCACGGCCCATGAAACTCAGCCGGCCGTGGCGGCCTTTGTTGTTGCGGTGCCAGACGCACGATCGTGGCTAACTTTAACCTTAAGTAAAATAAAAACCACTGAGGCTAGAAGGCTGCAATTTGGTATGCTTAATGACTGGAGGGTGGATGATCAACATACCAATTTGCAGCCCTCTAGCCTCGGTAATTTTTAAGATCTGAGGGCGGACAGAAAAAGTGCAGACGGACAGACTAAGCCATCTCAGTACTTTTCTTTTACAGAAAACTAAAAGTCATTGGGCCTCCCCCTTGTTTTTGCCTCTGTTACTTCGCTCAATGCTCGATTCCTTAATCCACTCGCTGAACCTCACAAGCGAAGGTGCCTCCTCCCTCCCTTTCAAGCCCCCTTCCCCCTCACCCTTCATTTCCTTGCCACTGAAATCACCGAGCAAGTGCTCTGGTTTGTAGTGTTGGTGTGTCTCGGCGGAAAAAAGTTTACACGGAACTTCTCTCCGTGATTAATCTAGTAGAGTGCAATCTCTCTCTCTCTCTCTCTCTCTCTCTCTCTCTCTCTCTCTCTCTCTCTCTCTCTCTCTCTCTCTCTCGTTTTTATCTCCCTTGTTACATCAGCCTTTACTGCACAGAGGATGATGATGATGGTTATGATGATGATCTCAGCTTGACGACGACGAGTCCTCTTGAAAGGGTAACACTTGCTTGAAGTGAGGGAGCCCCACCCCCTCCCGGACAAGCTACCACTTGAGAGAGGGAGAGAGAGAGAGAACGATTTTAACATTTTTAAAACAAAAAATTCAGAGAATTGTCATTGATTTTAAAGAAAACTAGAAAAGAACGACATAGGAAATGTAGAAGTAGGTCTAGACACACTTAACATCTAGCACCCATGAGTTGATTCGTGTTGGCCAGCGTAATTTAGCTTTTACCGAATATTTTTAGATATAACCAGGAGAGAGAGAGAGAGAGAGAGAGAGAGAGAGAGAGAGAGAGAGAGAGAGAGAGAGAGAGAGAGAGAGACCTTTTTCAAGCCTTACTCTGTAAAGAAAATGCGAAACCTTTGTTGGTCAAGCGGCTGATGTCTTAATCGTCGAATGTGTGATTTTTATGTTCAAAATAATTCCACATATTCATAGTACTTCTTTAAGGTTACTCGTAAATATTATAGCTTCAAGGTACTTGTATCCTGCAGAGGAGTAAAGGAGAAGCAATATAGTTTTACCTGTTTTTTTCGGAAAAGCATGTTCATAGCGTCTATGCAAAGCACCAGTAATAATAATAATAATAATAATTAGCTTTCGTGTATTGATTCTTATGAATTAACAGAACACGTTCTTTGATGCTGCTGTCAGTATTCATTCAGTGTGCTTGAAGGCGCCTAAGATTTCTGCATACTGCTCCCAATTAGCCTCATTTCCTGTCCATTGTCCAAAGCCACAATTTCTCTCATTCATTTCGCTGCCCTCATCCAACATGCATTCGGTTTGTTGTTGGGGTGTTTGTTTTACTTACTGTGGCGTGTGTTTGTGTCTCTTTGTTTCTTTATCCAGTATGCGTTTACTTCTTCACATCTGGCGTAGATCAATTTCGGCTGTTTGTGTCACCCTCTTCAGAGACTCCTTGAGCCGATCGTTAGTTGTTGTACAGAATTAACTGTACTGGTTTAGCGTGTTGTTTCTTAACAGTCCCTTAGTCCTATAATTGAAGGAAACCGTTGTTTAGCGTCTTCAAGTCTGCAGCCCCAAGACTGTACAATAAGCTCCCACTTGATATCAGGAGGACTGGAATGACCAAGTCACTCAGGAAAAAAATGGATGATTTATTTTGTAAGGGTTATGACAATGTGGATTTGACAATATATATATGTGTATGTGTGTGTGGATTTTATTTTTGTTTGTTTTTATATAGGAAATATGAATTTGGGGAAGAAAACAGTTGTCTAGAGAAATTATGACTGACTGACTCGACTTAGGCTACTTGTTGTTGCTGTTGGCTTCGCTCCACCAACGCGCTCTGTGTGACCTCGGAAATTGATTTTTATTTCAAAAAATATGTTCCATATTAATTGCCAAATCAAATCCACACTGTCATAACCCTCAGAGAACAAGTCCTCCATGTTTTTTTTTAATGATTTGATATTATAAGTCCTGATATCTTGGGGTTGCAAATTTGGAGGCTCTTGAAACCAACATTAGAAGTATATTTTGGCTCAAGTAACTTGGAAACAAGTTTTGATTATGATAGATAGAATGAGACAAGTAATCACAAGTTTTTCACAGAACACGTAATAAGATACTTTTTATCAGAGGCATTACCCATTTAAGCAGAGAGACAAATTACAGTCCAACAGCGCACTGCTTTTATATTTTGTTTAACAGTTTTATCATATATTTTATCATTTATTTATCCTCAATCGAAGTTACAACTTTTATATACAGAGAATTTGTCAATATGTATGTGTATATATATATATATATATATATATATATATATATATATATATATATATATATATATGTGTGTGTGTGTGTGTGTGTGTATATGTGTTTTTGTGTGTGGAACGTAGTCCATGTATTTATTTTCCTGTGTGTAACACAGACATGTGATTCTTAAACTCTTTTTAAACTTGCCGTCGTCCAGCCACACACTGCAGGCTGGTAAGTATTCCAATGAAAGTACAATAATCCGAGCTTCAGGAAGGTACGTAACGTCTCGAGCTTCACTAAATTTAGGTACGGTACAGTCATTTTTGACAGTATGGTTACTCAAGGTTATATTATTCCACAGTTATTAATAACACCCAGGTTTGTTCTAGTTAACCTTTTTTTATGCTGTGCTAAATTTATCATGATAACTTTAACGTTAACACTTGAAATGACTTGTTAGTCTCAAAATGTCTATAAATTGATTGCAATCACGTGAAGCTGCAGAAATGTCTCGAACTACAACGTTTAGCAAATTTCTCTAAGGTGTGATTTTTCGTTTCTGTTGAAGTGATCACTCGACCCCCATTTCCTCAATTGGAGAATTGTACTCCTGACGTGGCTGCACAGTTTTTACAAGGGCTTTGGGCCTTGATGGATTCACTTCGTTTGATGCCCAGCGACGCGTGTCGTTATGACCCTTGTTTCTCAATCAGCTGTTTGCTTATTATCTCAACTTCTTGTTTTCAGAATATCAGAAAATGAAGGCTCTTTGCCTTATTGAGATTTCCTGATTATTTAGATCTTGAAATAATGCAGTTAGGTATTAAGCTTATATTTATTCCAACGTTCTTGGTTCGACCAGTCACCATAAATGGTGATGGTCGACTTCATTCTTGGGATAATTTCATACTGTTCTGTTTACCGTTCGTTTATCAGTAGAAGACTTTATTTTCCTCATTGATTGTTTTTTTTATTCGTTATAATATTCATCACGGTCTAGGTCATCGTCTTTTGCAAGATTTGTGTTTTAGTAGAAGACTTCCCCTGTTCTTTTCATCATGAATTTCTGGAGTCAAGATTGTGTATCCTCCTCACAAAAAGGTGAGTATTTTATTCTGAGGTGGTGCATGGAGGCAGACTGCCCGGAGTCAGGGGCCTTTTCTCCCCTTAACTGTAAGGAGACAGGCCAAGTCTTCCTGGTAGCGTTATTGGTGGAGATGCCTTGAATCAGAGGTTAGAGTGCTATCTGGATGCTCCGTGGTTGTCATTAGCTGCTACTTATTAGTCCCCTGCCTACAAAGTCGAGGGGTGGGGGATTTCACTGGCCGTCACACGCTTAGTTATGGTAATTGCTCGCGGGGGGGGGATTTCAGTGAAATTTGGCGTAAAGGTTGATCATCATGCAAGGATGCCCTTGAAGGCAGATGTTCTGTCTGTCAGTCACGCTTCTTTGTTATCAAAATACAAGTACACGGTTACAAGGAATCCAATCAAAATTTGTATGCAGGCAGACCATTACCTAATATGTGCATAAAGAGAGATCGTGCATCCGCCTGCCCGCCTCTTTGTCGAGCAATGTGTCTGTCACATCTGTTTTGATAGACTCTGGCCGAAACGTGAAATTATGGTTCTAGAATGAAAAAAAAATTCGTATATAACAATAATGTAAACAATGATGTGAATGATATGCGCATCTTCGTTACAAAACCCAACCTCATCTTATGTTCAACCTTACAACCAAAGATAATCGCGTAATATTACCTATTGGTGGTAGGCTTGACATTGCCCCTTTATTGATTGGTAGCTGAGAATACGCCAGTTCCCCTCACGGACCATTTCGGGATTAGTTCGGTTATCATTTCCATCTCTCGGCCCTGTGTCGGTCTCATTTGATCTCAGATATATCAGGTACCGTTCTTCTGGTCATCAAAAGCTACGTATTATTAGAATTACATTATACATGCTTATACACGAACATTATACACGCACGTGTATATACGTGATACACTAGGTATGTATTATATATATATGTATATATATATATATATATATATATATATATATATATATATATATATATAACATTATACACGCACGTGTATATATATATATATATATATATATATATATATATATATATATTATATATTGTATATATATGTGTGTGTATGAAATAGTATCTGTATATCTGATGTTCCTTGAACTCCTCTTAAGTATGAGTTCAAAATTAAGCAATTATGATATCGCAAGACTCGTCACTAAGTCATCTTATGCTGGCCGGGAGTAATATCTTTTTTTATCATAAATGCACAGTTATTATTATTATATTCAGTAAATGAAACATATTGATATGGAACGGGCCCTCAGGCACCATTGACTTGATATTCAAGATTCCAAAGAATATGGTGTTCGTTAGGAAGAAATAAGAGGAATTAAAATTAAAGGAGAATCCGTTAATCGAATTCACGTTTCCTTGGAATAACTTAAACCCAAAAGGATTTACATTTAAGAGCTTTGAACCTGTGCCTTTTTGGTGTTTGAACTGTGGCAAAGTGTCTTTTATCCACTGACGTCTGGAGATAAATCTGTTGATCTCGATATCCAGAGGAATTCGGTTTCAGTACTAGAATATATATATATATATATATATATATATATATATATATATATATATATATATATATATATATATATATATATATATATATATATATATATATATATATATATATATATATATATATATATATATATATATATATATATATATATATATACTGTATTATGTATGTATATATATATATACACATTTATTATATCTAATGCATATATATATACATATATATGTGTGTGTGCGCACTCACTCACACACACACGCAACCTTTCCTGTTTCGTCACACTTCTTTTTTTTTTTCATCCTGCACTAATCCATTATTTTTAAGTCCAAATACTTTTACGTAGGAATCGCATCCATTCTTCCATCATCCATATTAATTTTCATTGCTGCATTTTCTTGGTGTCTGTCGGCCCCAACATAGCTTTACTCTTCCTCACATTTACTAAGTGCTTGTAACTTTCTGCTTTTGTAAATTCAAACGTTTACGTGTTGTTGCAGTTTTTCTCCAATGTCTCCATTCAGCCCAGGGTCATCTACAAACATGAATCATTGTGCATCCCCTTCTCTTGACTTCTAGGATCATTCCATCCATAAAGAAATTGAACAGCAAATGGAGACATTTCACCTTTATCCCAGTTCCACTTTCACAGTAAGCTCAGTCTCAAAGCAAACCAGGCATTCTCTTGCCTACTGTTTTATCAAATACTCTATTTCCATCATCAACACACATGATCGCTCACAGCAACTTATCATCTGCATCATCCATTCTCAGTGCCTTTCCCATTGCCTCTGTATCGAGTCTGTTGTAAACTTTTGCTAATCCTTCTAAGATTCACAAGCTTCACACACCTTTTTTCCTTTACTTTCACGCTTACCATTTAACTGTTCCATAATATCATATACATATATTATATATATATATATATATATATATATATATATATATATATATATATATATATATGTGTGTGTATATATATATATATATGTATATGTGTAATGTGTGTATATATCTATATATATATATATATATATATATATATATATATATATATATATATATATATATATATATATATATATATATATATATATATATATATATATATATATTTATTTATATTTATATATATATATATATTTATATATATTATATATATATATATATTTATATATATATTTTATATATATATATATATATATATATATATATATATATATATATATATATATATAATGTAACTGTAATAGCCACAATCCCCTCTTAACTTTCTTGAATTCTTCGCGCTTTTTTGGTTACTACAAAGCCGGGTCAACTAATCAGAACGAGGTACCATTGTCCACCTGACCACGAGACAATGGTACTTCGTTCTGATCAGTGGACCCGGGTTCGTTTCCCGCTACCTGACATTAGAATTTCTTCATATTTCTTGCACTTGGATCTTAAGACTTTGTAGTGACAAGCGTATCCAAAAAAGCGCGAAGAATTCGAGAATGTTAAGAGGGCATTGTGGCTATTATATGTATCTGGTAAAAAGTGACCGGTAGATTCTACACACACGCACGCGCACACACACACACACACACACACACACACACACACACACACATATATATATATATATATATATATATATATATATATATATATATATATATATATATATATATATATGTATGTATATATATATCATATTAGTCACTAATTTTACAAATATTTTTTTCATATTTTTAATATTAATCGTCAAATAACCGATCAATATCGGATTCACTTTATCTAGGGAATGCCTCCAAATGTACTTATATAGGTGGTCTCAACAACCCTTCTCTTCCATAGCAGAGAGGCTTAGCACTGTCTGCGTTATCCTTGTCGATTCTGTCGTTAGCTTTTGGAAGTCTGTGTATGCAGCAAACAGCCTTTTCCCCTTTCCTTTCAAACTTTTCACATAACATGAATGTTTCCTAACAAGCTCTTGATCGATACACCTTCTTCCTTATCTAAATCCAAAGCGATCTTCCTCTTCAATTCTTCTGCCATTTACCTTGCTTTCTCAAGCAATACCCTACCATCCCCTTTTCTAGGTTTACTGGGTAAGATTATGACCCACGATTTTTACAGTCGCCTCTCTCACCTTGTATCCTTATACATGGGAGCAATTAGCCTACTCCTCCCACCCATTTCCTCAGAACCTTCCTCCCCATCTACTTAGTCTTTGTGAAATTTGATCAGCCACTCATTCCCACCGTCACCTTGGGATCGCAACTTCTATAATCCGCCAGCGCACGGTTGTACGCCTTTCTTCAACTTCATTTCCGTGCTTACATCTCCAGCTGTAACTCAAACATATCGAACATGACCAATCCTGCCCTCTCTGACATCACTCCATTCTGCTGCTGCTTTATTCTTCATCGACCCAGGAATGCATCCACTTCAGACAGCGTATCTAAGTTTAAATTTAATTTTGAAACCAGTTTGTTCATTAACCTTTCTCGTTTCATTTACTTCATTGTAGGACAGCTTTTTTAAACTCCCTGTAATTCACGGTCAACTTTTCCCTTCTGCTTTTATTGTTAATGTATGAGCCTCAGCGTGTAAGTTCGTCAAGAGCTTGAAAAAGGAAACTTCATGATTAGTCGTAAAACGGTGTTCTCTTCGGAGCAGAATTATTTTTAAAACATACGTTTAACTGCTTCATTATTACAGGTACGTGCTCAAATCACTTACGAAACCTGATGAAATTTCCTTGTTTGTGAATATGGGAAAAATACGCACATATTCGTAGGAAAGACGTAGCATATGATGACGGGAAATCCTGAATCTAACAAAAGGATTCAAAAACAAATCTACATGTGGAAGTCCTGTTATAAAAAAATTGACGGTACTGCGGATTTCAACACCTCCTAAACCCTCAAAAATAGAAATGAAATAAAAACAAAACAATAAAATAAAAATATAGAAATCTGCGCTTTGCTTATCAAATGGGTGTGGCTTGCTTCTTTCCTCTTCCTGCCAAGCTTTGGAATTTTTCAGCTTCGTTTTTTCATAGCTCTTAAACCTTCTTTGCACCACCATAAATATCTGGCAGTCTAGAATGCTTTCTGATGCTCATTTCGCTCGCCCTTTGCTTTTTATTATTATTCAGACTTGCCTGCAAAATCTTTCCGTCTCACTTCTGCTTAGAGAAGTCGTCGCTGGATGTGCGGGCAATGAACCATCACAGTGATTTCACAATTTCGCAATTCGGGCACGGCGGGAAAAAAGAGAGAGAGAGAGAGAGAGAGAGAGAGAGAGAGAGAGAGAGAGAGAGAGAGAGAAGGACGTAACTGGTCTTCAGTAATCTTTACTAAAAGATACAATATTTTACCCCCACAAAGTTAAGAGATGGCAGACAAAACTAAACTGTCAGATGAATTATATGAGATTAGGTAAGGCCACGTATGTTGTACCTCTGTGCTTTGGTAGCCAGTCTCTGAAAGACAAAATATGCAAATGTGATACGAATATCGACTTTTTCATCTTGCTTAAAAAGTCTTCATACAGTTTGGTCTTGAGATCTAACTTGAATATTCTATCGACTTGACACGTGCCATTCATTATACAAAAAAAGATAAAATACAGCAAATTTATTGGAAACTGGTTCAGATTCGTCAAGTGCATTCAAACGCCTGATCAGAAATTGCCACTTGTGTGTTTGTACACTACGGGATGCAGGGCAAGGCCAAGGCGTGACACCCGAGGGTTTGGTCGGAAATTCCCAGGACCCCTGGAAATGCCCGACGTCAAAGACGAGTCGGATGTCGGGTAAGTGTTGCCTCCCGGGGTCACCCACAATCGTCTGTCTCGTCCTGGAGTCAGTCAGAAAAGTCGTTTCAACGTGAATATTTGTTAATAGGCCTCTTACCCTCCCTAGC
>NC_089796.1:44552898-44710398 GCF_040412425.1 Macrobrachium rosenbergii
CGGAACGTTTAGGGGAAATTGTTTAGGAAAGTGGATGTTAAAAAAAAAACCGCATTGGGGAGGGTGTTCAATATTTGGAGGGAAAGATCAATGATTGACTGGTGGGCGGGATGGACCGGGAAGAACTTAAAAATGGGTTGGTTGTGGGGGAGGAGGGGAGTGGCGAGTTAAATGGGGAGTCGGGTAATGGAAGAATGCTGTTGGTAGATTAACTGTGGCATCTGTGAAACGTGCTTCCAGCTTTAGAGTGAATAATGTACATTATCCATATTGACTCATCTTTTATTGGTATCAACCGAAGTGCGAGCACGCGCGCCCAGCCAGTTATTACGAGTTGGAGATAGAATACAGTAGGTGACAGTCGTTTGGGCTGTGAGAATTTTTGCGGGTCTTTTGAGTATGCGCATTTATGAATTTACAGAGATAAAAGTACACCGATTCTTTCTACTGTTATTTTTAATCCCAAGGATACCAGACATCTTGTGTATGAGTCGGTGTATTTCCCGTTTTTTATAAGAAAAATTTGGAGGACTTTCTAAGAAAGACACTCGTGCAAAACAGAAGCCTCAGATGACTGTGATGGGCAGAACAGAAAGAGTCAAATTGGTAGAGTGAGGAGTAGCATTCAGTAATGGAATTATATTCAAAGTAGCAGGGAACTTGGTAGAATAAAGATGTTTCTAAGGCTCTGATCCTGAGACCTATATATTAACAACAATAACGTAGATAAGATTTTCGTGATTAGAAGAACAAACACAAGAAAGGTAGACAACTTGACCGGGCGCCTCCCTACCATGACTGATGATCAGACTGGTGGTTCCGACGGTGCCTTCGGCGTAAAAGCAGACTAGGCTTACAATCCGCGTTACGGGGCTCTGTATTAATTAGCTCATTTCTGGTTTCATTTTGGGAGCTAGCAACATCAACAATGAATTTCCATAGTTAGGAGAGACGTAACTGATATTCGGTAGGCTATTCATTTTCCCAAGATTTTGTCGTCAAATTCTTACGCTTATTTTTCATTATGTTTTCAGCACTGTTTCTTTCGTTTCAGACCCTTTTGCGATGGGATTTTTCTGCTTTTTTCTCTTGATTCATGCGAATTAGTTTCTACTTTAATATCCGCTAAGCACAGTTCCTGGTGATCATTTTAAAAGATAAGCATTGGGATAAATTGTAATTCCGCACAGGGCCAATTGCATGTTACTGAATATAAACAGAAGTAAAGTATGTAACTTCTAGTGTTTAATATATATATATATATATATATATATATATATATATATATATATATATATATATATATATGTATGTGTGTGTGTGTGTGTATAGGAAAATCGCACGATGAACACTACCCCATTCATGCTTTACGGTTGAAGCATAGAGACGCCCATGTGCAGAAAACTTCCACAATATCAGCAGCTGTTACTACTACACCTACTGAGAAGGCGCCAGAAAGTCTCTCCCCTCCCCACTTCACCTTGACCCACCCCTCAACAGATACTGGGTCTTCCCCCTCTTCAAAAAGGGTCCAAATTACACACGCTTTCCAGCACCCTAACGTCCTTCATTCTTTCCACGTGACCGAGCCATCTCCAAGCAGAGTGATGTATCCTTACCACTTCTGCTCATCTTGTACATCTCGCCCTTTCATTTCCTTTTACACCACATGCAACTAGTAAGCATTTCGTCGCAACAGTTGCAGTCTCCTTTTACTTTCATTCACATTTATCCACCTCACGTTTCCATCAGTTTCATAAAGAAAACTTTGCACAACAGTCCCTTCCCAGTGTTTGTATAATATTTTATATATATATATATATATATATATATATATATATATATATATATATATATATATATATATATATATATATCTTCTAGTTAAGGTACAGTAAAAGCAAAGACGATAAATAGTAGTTAACGGAAGGGAGAGGTTGAGGCCCCAGTGTGTGAGTATGTGTAAATGGGGATGGGCGGTTGGGAGGGAGTCCGTTGCGGACGAAGCCAAGTGGACAGATGGCTGTTGGTTGGTTGTGCTGTAGCGAATGGATGAGCAAGCAGTTAGTTGCAGGTGGTGCCGTCTGTGTGGTTGGCTGGTGGGTGGGTGAATAGATGATGTCTAGGTTGTGTGTGGGGGTTGGTAAAGGTCCTCAGACAGGAAGTTGATGCTTAAAAGGTTCGGAGCCTAGCTGCTAGGTTAGTTTTCCGTTTCTGCGGCCTTCGAGTATCTAGTAAGGATTTTGTATATTTATTTCATTTTCACTTTTTTTGCTTCTTACTTCATTGTTAGTTTTAATCAACTTTGACTCTATGAATCATTCTATATCAAAACAAATACTAATCACGACTATCATAATATCCTCTGGGTATCGGAAAGAACCACTTTAACAAACGAAGTAGTCAGTTGGATGACAATGCATCCACTTGCTGAACTAGCTAATATTTTCTCATTATATATATATATATATATATATATATATATATATATATATATATATACATATATATATATATGTATATATATAATATATATATATATGTATATATATAATATATATGTATAATACATATTTACATACATATGTATATGTATATATATATATATATATATATATATATATATATATATATATATAGAGAGAGAGAGAGAGAGAGAGAGAGAGAGAGAGAAATGTAAAAAAATAAAATTTCCATGTAATTTTTGGTCAAACACAGAATGAAACACACACCCTTTGCCTCCCAGTGCAATGGCGAAACAACGAAAAGACAGAAGGGTGGTTAGGAGGGCCGTATTGTAATAGCGGAGGGGGTAGGGCGAAAAGTAGTAGTAGTGATGGTTGTCCCTTGTGTGCCGCTGATGGGCGAGCTATCAGGTAACACTTGCAGTGACAATAATGTAATACCCTTGCCGCCCCTCTCACCAACTCCCCTTCCTCCTTCCTTTTCCTATGTCCCTCTATGTATGTGGATAAAGGGGTGGCTTGAACGGCCAACGCGTTCATAAGAATCGTGGGCCAAGGGCGCAGGGTTCATGTCGGATTCTGCTAATGATCAGTTGGAGAAAATCGACTTTTTCCTCGTGGTCATTATAAACTCAGGAGTCGCCAGATGGTGTTCCCAAATACAGTATAAAAGGAAAAAGTCTGTTTTACACGGTGTCTGCTTTCATAATGTATATATATATATATATATATATATATATATATATATATATATATATATATATATATATATATATATATATATATATATATATATATATATATATATATATAATGTATGTATGCGAATCGTGCAAAGCACTCACGTTAGACAGAACAGATCCCATTGAATGATCTCTTACATGTTGGCTACCTCAATTTAATATGAAAAAAAGTGTAGTGGTGAGAAGACATTTTTCGCCAAATGAGGGCAAAGTTTGTCCCAAGAAATGGCAGTTCCGCACAAACTTCCGTTTCGAAACGTTTTTACTATTTTATTAGTGTCGTTGAGAACTTCCATTCGCTTGTGTGAGGCTTACGACTAGGGAATCTGCAACCAGAAACTAGATCTTAGGAAGAACTTATTGGCCAGGAAAGCATTTGCGTCTTTGGCTTTACACGCAGTCACGCGTGTTTATATCCCCAAAATGTATATTTAGAAGTTTGAAATTTCCTCCCTTGCCTAACTGTAAACAGTCGACATGATACCTTCTATCCGCAGCCGTCAACATGATAATGGTATAACCAACGAATTTCTCTTTGCGCACCTCTTGTAAACAGATTGATAATAGACCAAATAAGGTTGTAGACGTTACAGTGTCTACACTATTCATTTAACTCATTTGTCCTGTAGATATCGGGGACGTGAAAGTACTGTATAACTGTAGCATGTACTGTTAAAAAAGCACTGTTTGGGAAATATCCGTTATAATTGTGTTAGAACAGGGAGAGAGGAGAGCTGAGTAACTCTTTGAAAGTTGATATTGTGCTCGAGCATTGAGGCAAAATCTGAGTTGTAGTTTGTAAATGAGTGCCCTGAGATAGTAGGGAGACATTGGGTGTGATAACAAGGATTCTTCGTAGAATACTTTTGTGATAGGTGAGAAAGTCTAAATTGGAACATTTATGTAGGTAATGACGTAGAACTAAACGGACTGGGCTCATGTAGAATATAAGATACTGCATTATAAAAAAATATTAGAAGAAATGTTATCTAAAACTGGAGTTTGCCAAAATGATGCGTTAGTGTGTACAAGAACAAGTGGAGGAGGATAGATTCTTTTGAAAATATAAAAGTGTAATGGGAGTGTTTACAAATACACTGCTGTAGCCAAAAGATATTTGCAGCGAAATATGCATGAATACAGTTGGGAATACGCCGGCCTAACTTTGCTACGTTCGAGATGTATTGTTTTGATATTGGAAGGAGAGACATGACGA
The DNA here is from genome assembly GCF_040412425.1 of Macrobrachium rosenbergii. Taxonomy (NCBI): domain Eukaryota; kingdom Metazoa; phylum Arthropoda; class Malacostraca; order Decapoda; family Palaemonidae; genus Macrobrachium; species Macrobrachium rosenbergii. The sequence goes on from NC_089796.1 coordinate 44,557,323, forward strand.
ATGCGGGAAGATCCAAAGAATACCAAGAGAATCGAGGGCCCTGTGAAACTTTGAATTTAATTTTTAAATATTTTGACGCTAGATCAGTTGTAGAGATTCTTCACAAATGAGAATTGTATCTGTAACAGTATGCCGAAAAAAACAGACCTCAGTAGTATGTAACTATAGTCAATTGTGTGATTAAGAACAGAGACAGAGAGAAAAGTGTGAAATCCTTGTGGTCCCACTTGGAACTCTTTCAGATCTTGTCATAATACAACGGCAACGGTTCAACTCCATGAATGATCTATAAATGAGAAGCTTCACTTCATCTCATTCCCTCTCACATTTGTAGATATCGTTTACTGTATCGAATACCTTTCAGTAGGCGACATTCTCTGGTGCCATCGATAATTCATTGAATAAGAAATGAGCGTGATTTAAAAGTCATTGTACACCCTGTCTCCATTGTGTCGTCAAGTTGGGGCAGTGGACGCGAGCTGACTCCATTCACGTTCGAGCTATTTGAATCCGCGGCCCGAATTCAAATAGATTACGAATATTAAAAACCTTAGGGATGTTAGAAATGAAATATAGCGTAGGGAACTTTTCAGTGCCATATATCCCATTTACACATAAATTCATTTTGTCAGTGCTTCCGGTACTAATAAAATTATTTTTTTTCATATATACTGTATGTGTCTGTGTGTGTGTGTGTGTGTATGTACAATATGTAAAATTTGAGGGTGGCGTCATAGGGTCAGCAGGGAGTTTGGCGTGTGTTAGAGGATATGAAAAGGGGATAACAACAGTAAGCAGTGGATGAGGCAGTGTGAGATTTAGTTGATGAGAAAAGTGAAATTGTATGAGGTGCAGGTAGATGACAGAAGAGAAGATCAAGTATGTACGGGGACACAGGAGAGTGGATAAGGAGGCATAAAGGAAGTGGGAGAGAAGAAGAATGTTCTAGTCTAATTTCCTTGTACAGAATTCTATTCAGTTTTTTCCATAATGCATAAATGAATTATTTGGTTTCTTTGGTTAGTGCTTTACCCAGATAAAATGTTGAAAAGCACAATGTACTCCTTCCTGCATGTGATTGCAGTAGTATTACACAAATATTTTTCTAGCATAATGATATTGTCATTTACTTTTAATTATGAAAAATCAGTACTGCTGTATTAGATATGCGACTCAGTGTGACTTTAAGAGATTTTTTGCATTCAACACTTCAAGGTCCCAGTTGAATGTCTTTCTTAAGCTAAAATGAAAAACTTGTATTTTCTGTATTTTCCGACACATGAAATGTGGTAGCGTGTCCAGAATGAGTAGGTTTATGTCCTGGGAACGCCAAATCAGCTTTTGGCACTCGGGGTCTTAGTTTTATGACGAGGGTGAGTTGCAGATGATTAGGCTCAGTCTCTGGAATGCATTTTTGATTGCTGTGTTATCGACAACACTGGATATACTAAGTCATTTTTAATAAACCTATAGAAAATACCTGAACATCACACAACTGCTTCCATAAAGTCGACGCGTTCACTTGATTACTGGATCGTTGATTTCAGGTATTCATCTCTCCAATTTCTCTGCCCTTTAAAGCGGAGAGTGTGAAAATGAAACACAAGATGTATTCATGCTTCCTAACATCGTCGAAATCGTACCAAAGATCTCACTCCATATTATCTGTCTATATTATGCTCTAACCAGCTTCAGTGCCACTCGACCGTCTATCGGCGCCTCCTCTTTTCCCTCACAAACAGAGTCATCGCTTGCATTTAACCACTCTGTCGTGCCAAATGTTATTAATGCTGATGTTTAAATGCAGTGGGGCCATTAGCTGCGGGAGAGACTGGTAGGGCCTCGCCCGCTGTGGTTGGCTGAGGGGAAAAGCGGGTAAATTGGTGCCTGCAGTGAGGTGATGACCCTGAATGGAAAGGCTTGCCAACGTCAAACTATCGAGAGGAGAATGACAACATCCATCTTGCTTTTGAATGGAGATTGCCGCGCTCCTTGCTGTTAAGACGTTTAACCTTGGGAATTGGAAGAGTGGGTTTGTAACTTGATCTGTGTCTACGCAATATCATAAGTATTATGTCTTGCGCTGTAGAGGTAAACAAGTCATGGTCTTTAATCTAATATAAGTGAATGTGCGTTTTTGTTACTGATCTTGTTCTCTTCTCGTTCATTCAGAAGATAAAACTTGCTCAGGGTCACTGCATTTTTGTTGTCACGTGATTTAAATGCTATACGAGGAGCATTTGCATGGCTGACCTGCGTTTATGCTCACGATGCAGTAAAGTTTTGATGGTATTTGTTTGGATAGCATCTATTTTTATCTTCCAGATATCTTTAAAGAGGGCTGACTCTAAAATGGGTTGCGACATTTATTTTCGAACGTAATTCTAACAAATGGAACCTTTTACTATATTAAGAAAATTTGCAAAAACTTCATTTTGCCAGTCAAATTACGTGGCGTGCCTGATTAAGAATAATATTTTATGCTGGAGAGAGAGAGAGAGAGAGAGAGAGAGAGAGAGAGAGAGAGAGAGAGAGAGAGAGAGAGAGAGAGAGCTGGTTTGAAAGAGTTTGAAAGGCGTTTTCCCATGCCACTGAAAGAGTGGAATTGCCGGGAAGAAAGAACAGCTCCCAGAGGAGGTGTCAGCAGATCCTAATATCTGGGCTAAACATGTCAGACGTGTTGGTAATCTGCCTCTGCTGCTTCTCTCTTACTTGCAGGAGAGCAGAGCTGATTCTATTTAATTTCACGCGCCGTCAGCAGCGAACTAAGCAGTTAAATGGGCGGATAGGAGCAGGGAGCGACAGAGAGAGAATTAAGGAAGATTCATGTGTTCTGGGAATGATTCAAGTGTGGAGAGAGAGAGAGAGAGAGAGAGAGAGAGAGAGAGAGAGAGAGAGAGAGAGAGAGAATTACAATGAGTGTCAGTGAACTCTCCTTAGGTGATCACAAATCCTCAAACGATTGCGTCTGAGAGAGTTGTGACACTCAGAACTACAGCAAAATCATTTGCATTTCAACTGGTAGATTGTTGCATTATTTGCGTAGCAGGGATTTTATCGATCATTGACGTAAGGGTCATTCTGTAGGTTTGTCTTTTTCTTTCCGAATAAATGTTTGACATTAGAGACATGTGTTTCTCTGTCATTAATTCTGACCTTGCTCTTGAAGTTACTTTTTTGTTGTGGTAACATGATTTTGGGTTAATGCTGCCATCTTACATTTTTTTCAATGGGATTTTCGTCACTGTTTCGAACACAGACGAGATTACCCAAACATCTCCACATGGTATTATTAGATTTAAAACAAACTTTTGCCTATGTTGCACAGGCGATTCCTTCTATTAAAGAAGTGGGAATATATTTCTTTTCATTTCTGGTTCTTTTTGGTTTGTGTAGTTTTAGACATAACAGGACATTTGTATGTTTGATCGTGTATTTGTCTTCCTTCCTTTGAGTTTAGGGTGATTCAGTTTCGGCCATTTGTTTCTTTTGATTTTGTTCGTGTCATTTGTTACGTCAGTTAAAAATCGCTTTCTCTGAATGACTGCGTGAAAAAAAAATTAACGAGGTACTAAGGGATTCAGAGCCGATGAAACACGGTTGGCAAGTGTATATTTTATAAAACCCCACCTAATTTTTGCAAGTATCATTTAGTACCTAAGTTCAATAGTTATGGTGCTTATCAGTAAAAGTGTGTTTCCTATGCCAGAGCCATCAAAATCACAGTTAAGGGTTTTGAACACAATAGTAACGTTAACCTATGACGTCATGAGGCTCCACCCACAGTGAAGAGAAGTTTAAATACGGGGAAAACTGTGGCGAGAAAGTATTTATCATCATCCCCTTGATTGCATTATCATTCTCAATAATTTTATTATTATTATTGTTTTTTTTTCCATCACAGTCATCCTATTCGACTGGGTGGTTTTTATAGTGTGGTGTTCCGGGTTGCATCCTGCCTCCTTAGGAGTCCATCACTTTTCTCACTATGTGTGCTGTTTCTAGTAGCACACTTTTTGCATGAGTCCTGGAGCTACTTCGGCATCTAGGTTTTCCAGAATCCTTTTCATAGATCTTGGGATCATGCCTAGTTTCCTATGATTATGGGTACTATTTCCACTGGCATATTCCATATCCTTATTTCGATTTTCAGGCCTTGATACTTATCAATTTTTTCTTTTTCTTTCTCGTCTACTCTGGTGTCCCATGGTATTGCAACATCAATGAGTGATACTTCCTTCTTGATTTTGTCAATGAACATCACGTCTGGCCTGTTGGCACATATCACCCTATCTGTTCTGATACCACAGTCCCAGAGGATCTTTGCCTGATCATTTTCTATCACTCCCTCAGGTTGGTGTTCGTACCACTTATTACTGCAAGCTAGCTGGTGTTTCTTGCACAGGCTCCAGTGGAGGGCTTTTGTTACTGAATCATGCCTTTTTTTGTACTGGTTCTGTGCAACCGCTGGACATTTGCTTGCTATGTGGTTTGTGGTCTTTTCTTTCATAATGCACTTCCTGGATATGGGTGAGATGACATATCTGGTTCTTAGGGTCTGATCTTGTGCTGCTGTTAGCATTCCTTCTGTTTCCTTTTTGAGTTCTCCTCTCTGTAGCCATTGCCATTGTTTCATCGCTGGCCAGTTCTTGTAGTCTGTCTCATGTACTGTCCGTGCATTGGTTTGTTGTGCCATTCCTCTGTTCTGTTTCTCATTCTCCTGTCTGTGTACATTTCTGGGTCTTCGTCTACTTTTATCAGTCCACTCATCTCCACAGTTTTTCAGATATTGCCCCAGTGCTCTGCTCTTGATGTTGACGCAGTCCTCTATGCTTAGTAGCCCTCTCCCCCTTTCCTTTCTTGTTATGTATAGTCTGTCTGTATTTGCTCTTGGGTGTAGTGCTTTGTGTATTGTCATGTGTTTTCTAGTTTTCTGGTCTATGCTGTGGAGTTCAGCCTTTGTCCACTCCACTATTCCTGTGCTGTATCTGATTACTAGTACTGCTCATGTGTTTATGGCTTTCGTCATGTTTCCGCCATTGAGTTTTGACTTGAGTATCGCCTTAAGTCTCTGCATATATTCTTTCCTGATCGTGTCCTTCATCTCTTGGTGTTTTATATCCTCTCCTTCTATTATTCCCAGGTATTTGTATCCTGTCTCATTTATGTGTTTGATGCTATTCTTGTCTGGTAGCTTTATCCATTCAGCCTTTGTCACTTTGCCTTTTTGTATGTTGACCAAGGCACATTTTTCTATTCCAAACTCCATCCTGATGTCCCCAGATACAATCCTTACAGTCTGGATTAGGGTATCTGTTTCCTTGATGCTCTTACCATACAGCTTGATGTCATCCATGAACATCAGATGGTTAATTTTGTTGTCTCCTTTCTTGAGTTGGTATCCAGCATCCATCTTCTGTAGTACTTTTGTCGCAAGACAGTGAGTTGTCTTGAAAGATCCCTCTCCTGATGTTAACCTCTGCTAGTCTTATCTCAGAGCTTGTAAGTGTAAGTGCTGCATTCCAGTTGCGTATTATATTTTTAAGGAAGCTGATGGTGTTTTCCTCTACCCCATATATTTTCAGGCATTCTATTAGCCACGTGTGCGGTATCATGTCAAAGGCTTTCTTGTAGTTAATCCATGCCATGCTTAGGTTGGTTCTCCTGCTTCATTACTATTTTGTCTATTAGAAGCTGGTCTTTTGTGCCCCTACACTTCCTTCTGCAGCCTTTCTGTGGGGGATGGTGTTTGTATCCTCTGATGATACCTGTTAGCAACTTCCACCTTATTGGTAAGCAGGTGATAGCCCTGTAGTTACTTGTTCTTGTCTTTCTGTACAAATGATGTTCTCCATGTGGTCATCCATTTGGGCGCATGGTGGTTTGTGATACAACGCTGGAGTTGTTCTGCTATTCGTGGGTGTAGGGCCTTGAAATCATTGAGCCAGTATCCATGGACTTCATTGGCTTTCCAGTTTTATTCTCCCCATTTCTTCTGCCTTGATTTCCTGGACCCATGTTGCATGTTTGTTGTGTGATACCGGATTGCTCCATATGTTTTCCCAGAGTCTCTTACTTGGTTCAGCTTCAGGAATTTCCTGGTGGTTGTCTTCCCTTTTAGTTGGCTGTATAGTCTTTTCTGGTTGGTTCTGAAGAGTTTGTTTTGTGGGTATCCTTTATTCCTGTTCATGTTTTGTTGTTTAGCCCCTTCTCCATTCAGTTCCTCTTTTGTTTTCTTGCTTCTTAACCTCTTTTCTGCCATTTCTTTCAGTTTACTCAAGTCAGATCTCATTGCCTTTTCCAAGGTGGTTGCTGTTTTGATGGTGGTGTTGGTGTTTGTATCCCCATGTATCTGGCTTCATCCATTGTCTGATCTTTTCTGTTACATCGGTGTTTCCTCGTGTGTCGTTGTTTGGTATTCTGTCGTCGTCTTGTCCTATGGTGCTGGGTGTTATTTCTCTTTCCAGTTCCTCTTTCTCTGTTGTGAGAGCCAGCTCTTTTTCTTTATGTTCCTTACATGGTGTGCCAGCCTATGTTCTGTTTGAGGGGTGTTATTTCTCTCATTCCAGATGCTGACCAGTCTTCTTCTGCCGGGTTGCTTCTGATGTAGCATCTCCATATTTCCTTATTTTCTTCTCATGTCCATTTCTTCTTCTGGTTTGCTTCTGTAGCTCCAGTCTTGGTTGCTGGTTACTGTCGTTGTGGTGGTCAGTTGCTGGATGACGACCTCCAAGTACCTGACCGTCCTCCCCGTCGATTGGGTTGTATACCTGGCTGCTAGACGAAGCTCTTCGGTTGCCAGAGGTTCCATTTACGTCGTTGTCGTTTATTCTTTCATTTCTTTTCATCATTGGTGAGTTTTGCTATTTAACCCATAGCTGGACCCTACCCCATCGAGAATAGGTACTCATTTACAGCTGAGTAGACTTAGGAAATTAGGCTATGGTGAAGATCCTTTCCCAAGGATCAACGCCGAGGAGAGCAGTCACCCATCCAACGACTGACCAGCCCCAATGTTGCTTAACCAGTCAATCGATGAGCTAAACCACTCTGCCACGGCGCCCATTTTATTATTATTATTATTATTATTATTATTATTATTATTATTATTATTATTATTATTATTATTATTATTATTATTTTGTGGAGGTTTCATCGCAACTTCCACATCAGTTGTTGGGACTAAGTTGTTAGCTTGGAATTCTTCCATTTTCTTGATATTCGTATCGTTTCTATTTTACAAATAATTCAGTGTATGCAATTCATACACATAATAAACCATTCTATAGCTCATTTGTTAGATCTACATCTATTCAGGGCAGGAATACAAAAAGACAATCCGTTTAGTTTTCCCCAGGTTTCGACACTACAGCCTTCTATTTGCAGCAAGTCACGAGCGGTCACTAGAAGTGGAATTCAAATGAAAAGCAATGATACCTCATTTCCCTCAATTGTTAGAGGTGTAGAGGTCAACACCATTGTTTTATTTCAGTTAATGTAACCCATTGCTATTTTTCTTTTATTTTTTGTTTATATCATACAGCACCTAAACAGTGCTCGTATACTCGTTGCAACTAAAAGGTAATGGTAGGAGTCAAGATTTTGAGGGCAAGCTGCTATTATTTACCTACTTAGCATTAGTCAAATGTAACATGATTTATATTGATATGCATGGAAAGGAAAATATATAGAAATCAGATTGAATGAGGAACATATTGTTATAACCATTGTGTTTTAATAAGTAAGTTTTAGATGTGCAAATAAAACGTCTAACACTATACATAATTTATTTAAAATGTCTCCATCGTCGGTAGCGATGTCAGTGATGACTGGCTCCACGCTCTCATGGATATTGTCCGACTTCCAGTACTCCTCCTCAAAATGACGGGGTGGCCAAGTAACTATTACCCAGTATAGAAATAATGACCTATTCCTTATCCTGCTGGCCATTATCGAATTTCTTGAAGCCTAGATTGTGTAACCATATCCATTCACCGCCTGCCTGGTGGATGGTCGGAGCCTCACGACGTCATATTATGTTTATGTCACGAATTGTTTTGGGATCCTAGTCTGATATTTTCTCGGTTCCGGTATCGGCGACTTCATTTTACGCTATAAATACGAAAACTATCGAACTTGGGTACTAGATAATACTTACAAAAATTAGGTAGTGTTATAAAATATACACTTGCCAACTTTCACCTTTATCCGATGCTTTGATAAAAAGGTGTTGCCGAAAAACCGCGTTTCATCGGCTCTGAATCCCTTAGTAGTTCATTCTTCCACAGCAAAGCATGTAATTTGTACACTCCAAGACTTTAAATAGGCATCTCACTTTAGAATAAGATCACAGATTCACCTTTGAATAAGACGTATTATTATTATTATTATAATTATTTTTATTATTATTATTATTATTATTATTATTATTATTTATTATTATTATTATTATTGATGCTGTTGTTAGTTTACAGAAGACCGTAATTTAACCCAAATATTAATTTCAAAGTGCGGGAGATGAAGACTTTAATTCCACATTCCCATGTTAATTGAAGGTAAATTGGAATTCATACGACGGTAGAAAATGCTACTGTCTTTTGCAAAATCGGCCTGGTATAAGCCAGCCATGTGTGTCTGTGTGTTTGTGTTTGTGTGTGTGTGTGTGTGAACGGAACACGAAATCCGGAAGCGTTTGAATCTTTGATGAGGATATTTTGAACTCTGTCTCATTTACGGTTATCATAATCACAGACTAGGAATATTTTGGGTGGAAAAATAGGAATTGTTGTGAAGTGGTTTGCTTGGTTCATTCCACTTTTGAAAATGGCAGAATTGTAGGCCTACGAGTTCACTAGCGGATCCAGAAAAATTTCACGGGGGCCACCAATTTTCATATTAGAGACACACACACACACTAGATATACATATATATATATATATATATATATTATATATATATATATATATATATATATATATATATACACACACTGTATATATATATATGCATATATATATATATATATATATATATATATATATATATATATATATGTGTGTGTGTGTGTGTGTGTGTGTGCGTGCGGGTGTGTGTGTGTATGTGTGTGTTTGTGTACTATTTAAGTAGAAATTATGAAATGGACAGCAATCGCCTATTCTATCAGGAAATACCGAATCCATTATTATTATCGTTAAGATTATTGTTATTAATATTTTTTTTCTCAAAATTTTATTATTTCTATAATGATTTTTTTTTCCATTTTTGTATCCCTCAATATCATTATTTTGTTATTATTTTTCACCGGGGGGGGGCACGTGCCCAGGTCTTTCCCCCCCCCACTGCCACCGCCCCTGTGGATCCGCTAGTGTACGAGTTACCAAACCAGGACAATGATTTCCTTTGTGAGTTATAAAGCGGACCAAGCTACGTGAACTGTTGGGGATTTTATTCTTTGTACACGAATATATATTATTCACACATAAATATTGAAGGTTAATGCATGAAGGTCTTAAATGCAAGAGACTGCGTTTGTGTGATTTTGACATTAGGCAATAACCAGTGTGTGTCAGTGAGCTGTCAGACTCAGAGCCCCTCTCCATTTGAGCCACTTCAGGTAGCTACTTTCTCCTTTTCCCATTTCAGCTGATTGTGCCTTTGCATATTGGAAAATCGTATAAATGAAGGGGTTTTGCTCCTTGAAGTTGTGCTATTGCTTCAGATTGCTGACATCTTGAAAAGAGAACGCACAATTATGAAAAAACTTGCATTAATGTCATTGTATCGTTTTTTATTTTTTTAACTCAGCTGATCAAGTCATCGTTTCTGGTCAACGTTCTATTTTCTTTTTCTTTTTTGCGTTTCCACGCATCTGAGCGTTTAAAAAGGGGTCCTTATCCCTTTCTGTGAACGGGTTAATTAAGAAATAGTAAAAGGGATCAGTTTAAAAATCATCTTTAGAATTACTGGGGAAGAAAAGAGAAAACGTGCGTGGAAGCTTTCTTGCGTAGTGCAGATTCGGTTGCTATCGTTGTCCCTGGGCTATTAATAGGGTCCGTCCGAAGTCGTGTCATCCTGTTGTCGTTAAGTTCCAGATTGGATCAGGTCAACGCCCAGGGCCCAGGCTGGGTCCACTCTACGCGTTTCAAGTTATAAATTCCATATAGAAATACATAAAAAAAATTTCCTTGTCTTTTACCTCTTGCCTTTTTTTTATTATTAATTGTTATCCCACTTGTGTGGTGAGCACCATAGCTTATTGTTCTGTTTTCTTATTTAAATAACCGGTAAATTAGTTATGTGCCGCTTTGCTCTGCTTATATATTTGCATAGTCATTGTCACTTGAGTTTTGTATGCAACATTGAGAGCTTAATTGATTTCGTGGCGTTGATAATGGTGTTAACAGCGGGTATCCAGCGAAAGACGAAGATTTCTGGTCATTGATATTGTGATACTTTATCTGTTCTGTGCAGTCATTTATATTTTCATTTAACGTAGAAAGAGAGAGAACTGGAAAGGAAATGCAGTTTAACGCAGCCATATTCTGTTGAATTGTTTCAAGTTAATTTCCTGATTGTATGTGCTGTTAAAATCTATGAGCACCAACGTTGCGATGGATTCCAATTTAGTATTGATTCTGATTAATGCGTGTGTTGGTCATTTACGTTTAATTTAATTGCTTCGTTTCGCATTCCCATAATTTTGAAGATGATTGTGATACTGAAAACCGTTTATGTTATATATGATAAAGTGATAATGATTACGTAGGACTTTATGATCTGATGTTGGTGGCAAGTATATAATGTCAACTAGTTGACTGCTGTTGCCACTTATATTTATAGTGAATACTTTAATTTCTCTTATGAAGGAGTTCTTGTGTTTATGCCGCTCTGTGCATTTGACTTTGACGGATGCACAGAGCAGGTACGAAGCACTGGAATGGGTCGCCGAGTTTCATTTATCCACAGCCGTCGTCGTCTCATGCGCAGGGTCATGTGGTGGAAATGTCCACAGTCATTATATTTCTGAGTAAGTGCTGAAGTCGCAAGTGTGTCATTGTATAGGTTCACAAGTTTAGTTAGTGCGTGCGTGTGTTGGTGAACGTGGGCGGTGGGGTCAGTAAACACTACCACATGTGTCATCACCACTAGTTCCTCGGGCTGGGTGCGTTCGCTTCTTTCCCTTCCAAGTCTCGTGGCAGTCAGTAATTGGTTTTCATGATCTTTAGACAATGGCATTTCTGTAAATGCATTCACTGATGCAGTGGTTTTAATTTGAGTGATAAGAGTGCATTTCGATTTATTTAGCGCAACTGAAAGTCATTTTCGTGTGCAAAATTGTGGTGTTAAAAAATTGTATTGATCAGGAATGTGGAAAAAAAATCGCGCATTTACTTGAAATGAAATACCAAGGAATATTTGTGGTGCTCTGTTCTCACACCGACACTTGCCAAGAGACTTTCTCCGACGACAAACCTTGCCGTGGAAGTAGTACGTTAAAGAACAAAAGGCAAGTTTTGAAGAACCTCAAGCCACATTCAAATTACGCGAAGGAAGAATGGAAGTAAAATTCATCTCTGGAGATGAGGGATAAGTGGAGGGTTACAATAGGCGGGTGAGGGTATAGGGTAGAAGGGTGGTTATGTGGGTAGGGTATGGTCTGGCTACCTCATCAAGACAGTTTACGAATAGAAACGCCATTGCTCAAGCAGGCAGACGGCCGCAAGGCACTGTATTGGTTCATGCTGCTTTGAATCTCACGTTAAAGGGATTTTTGTCATTTCAGACTTGACTTGCGAACTACGAAAACACGTGGTCCTGACATTTTATTCGATCCTATTGATATCAGGCTCATTATTTTGCCTAGGAATGTCGGGCCATGACTTAGCTGAAAACGCAATTGTCGTCGTAGAGCGGTTGATGTTTTTTTGCTCTTTCATTTTTTCACATCTCTGGTGATATTATATATGATGGGATTAGCCGCGAACCTTTAGTTAAATTGCGTGGTTATTGCACGCCAGTTGGAATTGTAGAACAGAGTCCTTTGTATGCTAAGTTTGATTCTTTGCTTTTGGATATTCTGATGGTCTACTAGACTGAATTTCGAGAGACATGGCTGCTGTTTTGTAGAAGTTATTTCACTGCAATTTGATATTTATCTGGAAATAGCCTTCTCTCTCTCTCTCTCTCTCTCTCTCTCTCTCTCTCTCTCTCTCTCTCTCTCTCTCTCTCTCTCTCTCTCTCTCTATATATATATATATATATATATATATATATATATATATATATATATATATTATTTATATAATGTATACTTTTATGTATATATATATTATATATATTTATTTATATAATGTATACTTTTGTATATATATATATATATATATATATATATATATATATATAATATATATATATATATATATATATATATATATATATATTTTTAACTTCATTAAGCTTTTCTGTTTTCAGATTTTTCATATTTAGATGATATGCAGTCGTGATTGCTCCTGGGTTAGGAAAAGCATCCTTTCTTTGACTTCTGCCTGTAGTCTGGGATAAAGTATTGAAGATATTATATTAAAATTATGTATGACTGTGAGTAAGTTACCTTCGTCTTCGGAGATAACTAAGTTCTTTATTGACGGTGTGACAGGCAGTCAGTGATGCGACTGAAAACATTCAGTGTTAATATTGTCCTTTAATAAAAAAAAAAAAAAACATGCTTGTAAGAAATTGTCCTCACCAGCGTATGTCCGGATTGCGACTCACTTTATTTGGGCAAGGCGAGTGAGGAATTAAATCTCAGAATAAATCAAAATAAATATTCAGTTAGAATTGGACATAAGAATAATATATATATATATATATATATATATATATATATATATATATATATATATATATATATATATATATATATATATATATATATATATATATTTTTACAGAAGTGAAAAATCACATAATACTGAATGGTCCCATTAAAGAATGATAAAAAGATGTAAAAGTGTTGTTTCCAGAAATATTCTAAAATCCACATTCATACAGCTAATAAAGGAAATTGAATCTTAATCCCCGGTCTGTATAGCCATGACCCCGTTCTCCACAAGATACTCGGATATTGAAAAGAGAAACGGAAGAACTCAGTCATTCGTGTTCATCGTCTGTTCTTTCTTTATCTGGTACTTGAATTAATTGTAGACAGCTGGTCCTCACCTGAAGGCCTATCTCGAATGGAGTGACCGTGTCGATGTTGCAAAGGTTATTTGGCATTAATCTTAGTCTTGTTTGTTATACCAAGTCGTCTTTGCAGTCTTTTGTTCCACGGTATATATGTACTGTAGTTTGCTTGAAAATGCCTTAGGAGTAAAGGCGACAGATCGCGAACTCCGTTGCTCCATTTAGCTCGTGGCCATATTCCTTGAAGGAAATAACAGGTCAGACACCTCGAGACGAAAAAGAAAAAAGTCCCACCAACTCTTGAGATATTAACAGCAAAGACCAATTGACTATGAAATGAATCTTCGTTTATTGAGCATCCATATTAGCCTACTGCCTGAGGCCTTGGTAGTTCGTCACGTAGATTGCACTGGACCTTTCCTTTCGAAAATTTTTCTTTTAGTGAGCTCTCTTGTGGGAATTATTCCTTGTAGTGTGAGTATTGATGCCCGTAATCGTTACTGAGTTATACTTTGGCAAAAGTTATATTTTATGGATGCTTGTATTATTGTGTACAGCCTACCGCACATTTAATTTTCTCGAAGCTTGGGAAATCAAGAAAATAAACTATAAGTATGCACACACATATGTATATATATAATATATAATTATATATATAAATATATATGTATATATATATATAGTAACCTTTGAAAATACGAAGAAATGGTTATGCACATTTAATCCACATGAAGGGAAGTGTGACGAGATACGGTAAAGTTTAGCTTATCGCGACAGTTTTGTCCTCACCCGGGCATTGACGAAGGCAGTTTATCAGGAAGAGGTTTCCAAAGTACAAACAAAAGATTGAGGTATTTGAAAGAATTCAACAAACGACACCAAAATGCTTAAACCCAGTCAAAAATGGCTCAGCTGTAAAAACAAAGCCATAAAAGAATGTATATACAAATGAAAATCCCCAAGTGATCATTATGCAGGAAATATACAAATAGGCCTACCTACGAGAGCGCGCGCACACACACAGTAATTCAATAAAAAAAAAACATTATACAATACATGTACACACACCTCACATGCCTAAAACACATAAATATACATTAAAATATACATTACATATGCATAGAAATATTCAAACATGAAAACGCAGAAATCTGTACACCTATAACACATACTTTTTCAGAGAGGGAGAGATATTTATAAATCAAGCTCCTCTTTGAGTTTATAGTGCTGATTAAAAATGTGAAGGGCAACTATGTCTAATTTATGTAAACCTATACTAAAATTAAAATTAATGTCCCGAGCATGGGAAATACATGCAGATTCTTATATATATATATATATATATATATATATATATATATATATATATATATATATATATATATACATATACTGTATATATGTTAGGAATTTTTATTTTAAATTTGTTATTTTTGAGGTGAAGTATTTTAAATAACTGTTTAAGTAAGCACAGTTTTCTGTAACATATTAAAGAGAAATAACGACGTGTTGTATTTAAACTTTTCATAGGTCATAAACCAGTATTGTATGAAATGAGGTGAACCCTAATGACACCCCAATAACTGCAGACTGTCAGGAGCCCTAACTCGCGTGCTGCTGTCGCGCAACGACACGAAATTCAGAAAAAGTCAAGTACTCCTCATAGTCCAACAGCAGAGGTATTTTTGCTCATCTGCTTCTCTGAAAAATGATGTTTGATGTAAGAAACTTTTGAAGTTACTGCTTTCGAACACCTGTTCACCCAACCATAATGTGCGAGTGGTGGGAAGTTTGACTCTGGATGAGGTTTAGAATCGTAGCCTACCATTGTTGTAAACTTGGGCAATGAATAACTTGGGCTGTGTGAAATGTGGTTGGATGGAAGGAGTTATGTTGCATGCGTCGCATAACATCATCTACGGCACTCGTGTAACCATCTCGGTGCCAGGAAGACATATATATATATATATATATATATATATATATATATATATATATATATATATATATATATATATATATATATATATATATATATATATGTGTGTATATGTGTGTGTGTGTGTGTATATATGTATGTGTGTGTGTAATCTATGGCATTTTTTCAACAGTTACAAACGACTCGTAGTGTTCACAACACGGTATTTTCCCATTTATTTATTTTAGATTAAAAACATAAGCTAATTATTCCTTGTGATAAATTTTATCTAGTGATTAGTATGTTTATAGGTCTCCTTCAATACAAGGTAATTGATAATTGCAAACTAATATTTCCTATATTGTAAATATAATGAACCGCCTTGTGTGTGTTTTTTTTATTTGGATTAGGCCTAGCTATTTTAAGCGAGTTGAAATGTTCCTTTTATATGAATTAATTTACTTTGTGTTCTTTTAGCACCTAGTTGAAATTTGTCATATGATACAGACGAATACTACTCATATACTGTAGCTGTCATTATTTCGCCTTGTTGTAAAGGGAACCAGCCACACCCAAGTGTCTCATTTCTCTGTAGCCCGCATGTGTTTAGCTGTCATCCACTCCCCCTAATCCCCTGCCCCCCCAGATGACATCTACCACGTCTCCCAGTCCCCTTGCTCTCACACTCGTGGTCTGGGATCTCTTACTGAAGAGCAACGCTTCGTGTTTGTTTTTTTTTTTATTATTTTCGTTTTTTCCTCTTGGTAGGTTTCATTTTAAATTTTATTTTGAATTTCCTAATGTATCGATTGTTAATTCATAATTGACTTTTGCATGCTCTGAGAAATAGTGGTTGCTGATTGAAAGGAGGTTCACTGAAGCCGAGTGTCATTCTTATCATCCAGTAAACGACTGGCTTACCACATTTAGGCTACTCAGCATCGGGCTCCTTCACTGCTTCCAGAAAAAAAATGCGTCTTTCATACTTCCTCATAGATTACTGTGGAATTTAACCTGTTGGCTAGAACATACTATATGCATATATATATATATACACATGTGTATGTATATATTTATATATTGTGTATGTGTGTGCGCTAACAATCACAGTTGCACTTGATATTGATATAACCAATATCACAAATTTTGTATACACATACATATGCAATATACATACTGTATATATATACATATATATACTTATGAATGGATATATATATATATATATATATATATATATATATATATATATACGTATTTATAAACACACACACACACACACACATATATATATATATATATATATATATATATATATATATATATATATATATATATATATATATATATATATATATATATATATATATATATATATATATATATATATATATATATATATCTTGTACACAATCTTTCCCTTGAGTAGTTTTTATTGAATACCAAAGTACATGTGGTGTTCTGTTTAGGCAGTGTTATAATTTCCGCTTATCTCTTTTCGTATTCAAAGGTAAAACTTAGAATGAAAAGGTGAAAATCAGGGCTGTGCTAGTTTGACAATGGTACTACACTCACCTATTAACTGGATTGTGGTTCCAATGCAAGGCTAGTATAGCCCTAAAGTTAGCCACCAGGTAAAGGCTGAAACAGCGGTCGGTAATGAATAGGTGGCGCAATATTGCATTGATATTCATCCTTTCCTTCTAAGTTTTATCCTTGGAGGTAAAGATGAGAGTTATAGGAAATTAGAAAAGTGTTCATTTATTAACAGATACCATGTATGGTTAGATGACGAAAAGAGATATTGACAAGCAAGGCCCTTCAACCGAGAAGCAAGTGTGTGTGCATGTCTGTAAAGGTAGATGACGCAGTGCGTGTAGGGGGTGCCAAAGCACTGCTAGTGAGTCTTCTCTTTTAGTGTATAAGCATTTGATGCTCTGGAAGTTTTCTTCGTGTGGGTTCATTCACGGTTCAGTATATAAGTATGTGTCAGTAATCATGTTCTTGTCTTTTCTTGGGAGCCACCCTTTGTTTTTGGTAAATGGCTGAATGTACGCTAAACATGCCACAGGGTTTTCCTCTAATTAAGGAGAGACTTGACTTACATTTGTTGTTTAAGAGGCAGTTCCACGAGAAAATTAGATTCGATTAGCAATGGGGCGTGGTTCCACAAAGAAATAAAGTGGTATGCTCTTAGACCCTGGCTATGTCGTCTGTAAATCGAAAACCTCTAGTGAAAAAGGAATGATGAGCTACTAATATTCTTCAGTTTGCCCTCGTAGCTGATAGCAGCATTTAGAGTTCTGCATCTGGCGACGTACGAGATTACACAGGAACGTTTGCATGTTCCCTGGGATGGGTTACACTCCACGCACCCTCGGTCTCTTGAAACTCCTTCGCCTCTCGGTAGACCAGAGTGACAAGTGGCGGCGGTGGTGGTAGAATGATCATTCGTGACTGGGAACTCATAGCTATTATTTTCACTTCTCTTCCTCCGCTTGCCTCCATTTTTCTTTTTCATCATTTTCGTACATCCCACCACGTGTCGCACTCAATTGCCAGTATAATGGTGCTCATATTCTCATGCCAGCATATATTAATGCATGTTAATGCTTACGCTTCTACAACCACACTTTTGAGATGAGATGTGTTGGCTTACGTACTCTTTGAAGAATCAAAATGTATGTAGTAATAAAAATTAAGAGAATATAACTGTTTCTATTACGGGTAGCCTACTCTTGCAGCATAAGCTAAGAGGCCCTAATAAAACGTTGTCAATTTAATTTTCATTCATTTTTATGCAAAGAAATTGGAGAAAAGGATAGCTGTATATTTTAGATAATTATGAAAATATTCCTGCCAATATCCATTGAGAGAGAGAGAGAGAGAGAGAGAGAGAGAGAGAGAGAGAGAGAGAGAGAGAGAGAGAGAGAGAGAGAGAGAGATACTGTTCGACGACGACCTGGCGTATCAGCCAGCCAGTAACCGTGGTTTGAATTTTATTTTTGAGTTTTCAAAGTGCCGCGCGTAACTGTCCCAGAAAGACGTAATTCCTACAGGTGACTCTACAGAACGAGCGAATGTTCTAAGTTGTATCGGTGACTGAGGCTGAGCAGAAAAAACTATAAGGTAGATATATTTGACTTGTTGACCATCACTCATTTCACTTCAGAATTTTTGTGTAGAATGTTACACATAAAGCATTGTTCAAAGTTACACAATCGCCATATATCTGGTCCGTAAAGGAATGTATGAATAACATGGATGTCAAAAGCCCTCGGAAACTCAGACACATGCACACTTCCCGAGTGGCAACCCCATCCCAAAATCCCGTGTAAGTGGAAAATTAAGCAGCAGTAATAACACTCGCGTCGCCAGCTAGAAGGTTTGGGTTCAGTCTCGGGAGCGTTGGAAAAGCTTTTAAGGCACATAAAGGTTGAAACTACTGTGTGCTTCCTCAACTAGAAGTGAAGAAGTATATGTATGTATATATATATATATATATATATATATATATATATATATATATATATATATATATATATATATATATATATATATGCATTTCTGAGAGAGGCGCTGAAGTTTACTGTATTCAATAGGACTTTGTAGTAAAACACAAAATACCGTAACCAGAGGAAAAAAGAACAAATAGTCAGTGGTAGGTGGCCAAGTGAGACTTCTGCTTCTTAACACTTAGTTTATTTACACAAGCACACTGGTAAATTAAAGGTAACAGATCTCACTAAAATGAAAATGTACAGTAAATCACTGAACGGGAAATGAGTACATTAGGTAATTCCAATGCGTGCATAAATAGGCCAGACTTCTCTGGGCAAATCAGGAACACAGGTGAAACATCTACTAGGTAAATGACACTGACACCACTTCTTGAAGTGAAATAATTCCAGATGAGACTACTAACAAGCTAGTATCTCTCTTAGGATGAGTTAATACACAAGTAAAATGGATTGCATTACTTTAATCACTGCTAACAAGGGAATGGTGTCACTTATGCACTTCTAGCAAGGGGTGTCCTGCTCTATTGGTTCTTAGCCACGTAAAATAAGTCTAATCCTTCGCCAGCCCTAGGAGAGCTGTTAATCAGCTCAGTGGTCTGGTAAACTAAGCATACTTACTTTTCACACACTGGCACTGATAAATACACTGTTGCAAAGTCAAAGGAAAGGGATTGAATTACATTATAAATTGTGAGAGATATTGAGTTAGAGAAAAAGTTGTACTGGCTTAGAACTAACCCTCAAATCACAAGACGTACCGTACTTTGCTTCCTTGCTATACTTGGATAGAAGATTCTCCAGATGAGGTAGCCCTTAACGACTTACGGCTCAAAGGTTAATGCTAAGTTCACACATTCACGTATCAAGGCACGCATGCGCACGCACAGCCGGAATTGGTGAAACTTATGATACGCCGAAAAATAGGCCCCGCCAACTGGATACGTACACGGGACGATGCGCGTGATGCATGCGTGACATAGTGCGCCAAAATGCACGCACCGCGTATGGGTGACGGACGCTGATTTAACGCTAAGCAGGCAGAAAGTAGTGCGTGGCAGAGCACGAACACCAACGACGATAATCCGTAGGTGTTACGCTCATGCGTAACTGAGTTATGCAAACGTCACGCTGGTCTTCATCGCATCGCGGTTAAACCCCAGCTATATAAAGGCCGCAGCTGCACATGTGAGCTAGTCAATGCCGTAATACCACAGCGACAAGACATACTACCAACGTGCTGAAGCAACATGGACAACATAGCTGAAATGCGCCAACTCATAGCTATAGCACGCACGGATAGACCAGAATTGTTGCCACTTGTCATTGAGTATGTGCACGTCATGTTATTGCTGGAGCTTGCAATGATTGCTGCAAAGCACTTTAGGAAGAAAAAGGCGCCCAAGGAGGGTGTGGGCGTACCGTACCTGCAGAAAAGGGATGGAGCAAGGTCATTATGACAACCTGATGGCGGAGTTGTCAAACAAGCCCCAGAGCTGTACAGAAATTTTACCCGGATTGACAAGGACCTCTTCAATGAAATTGTTGAACGGGTCACACCCTACATTCAGAAGAAAGTGACATTCTGGAGGAAACCCATTGAGCCAGGCTCATGTGTTGCTATCACCCTACGCTTCCTCGCTACAGGTGATTCATACAAGAGTCTGCAATATTCGTTCCGGGTAGCCCACAACACCATTAGTCTCATCGCTCAGAGACCTGCAGGGCCATTGTTGCTGCCTTCGGGATGAGGAACTGCAGGTGCCACAAACACCTGAAGCGTGGCAGGAGGTTGCACGGGGTTTTGAGGAATGGTGGAACTTCCCACACGTAATTGGAGCTATAGATGGGAAGCACATTAGGCCTCAATGAACCTCCCAAGGGCAGTACGCATTACTTCAACTACAAGAAGTTCTACTCCATGGTATTACTTGCAGTTGCTGATGCTTCATACAAGTTCCTGTACGTCGACGTGGGAGCCATTGGGTCAGAGTCAGACGGTGGTGTATTTGCCCAGACCCGACTGGCAGAAATGCTGTTGCAAGAGGAAGCAAATCTTCCCCAACCGGATGCCCTGCCAGGTCAACCTAATGGATCTCCCAGCCCTACTTCCTAGTTGGCAATGATGCCTTCCCCCTGAGGAATTACCTTATGAAGCCCTACCCCAAAAGAGGACTTAGCAAGGAGGAACGGATTTACAACTGCAGGTTAAGTAGGGCACGAGGACGGTGGAGAACGCCTTTGGGATTCTGGGCAAACAGATTCCGAGTATTCCACACTGCAATATGCTTGAAGCCTGACCATATAGAGCCATTAGTGATGTCCATGTGTTCTGCACAATATGATCATAAGAAGAAATGCACGAAGACAAGAAGGAGATCAGGAGCACCCTGTCACACATGCTGTCATCCCTGGTAGCTGGAGGAGTGACCTGTCCTTAGGAGCAGCCCTTCCAACCGTGACCAGCAACACTGCAACGAGGGATGCAAAGGAACAGCGAACATGCTGAAGGAATACTTTTCATCGGTTGAAGGCCAGTGCACTGGCAGGAGAACATGATTTAGTTACTCTCCTGCATACCTAATTGTTGTAATTACTTAAATGTCTGTTCCTGCATATATTTTGAACTTATTTAAAATTCAATAATGTATCAATTCAGGATTATTTTGCCCTGTGCATTTTTGTACTTCTGTTTGTTTTAGTTGATTTAATAAAAGATATTGCTCAAATCCATGATATATTACTCTCATCAATACTTGGTAATTGGGAAGAGGATAGAGCGGGACATGACTTTGCAAATGTATGTTTAATCAATATGAAATAAACATACATATAAATAAAAGAAAGAAGATGCAGTTATTTTGCCCTTTTTAATAATTTCTAACATGGAATCTATTCTGATATGATAATTCTATCATTTTTAAAGTACCTTCTCTTAACATTGTTTCTATTCTGTTCCTGTATTTATTTTGGACTTATTTAAAAATCAATAATGTATCAATTCAGGATTATTTTGCCCTGTGCATTTGTGTACTTCCGTTTATTTTGGTTGATTTAATAAAAGATATTGCTCAAATCCATGATATATTACTCATCAATACTTGGTAATGGGGACGAAGATAGAGCCGGGACATGACCTGGAAGCGCCGCCTGTCCCTGTTATCCCAGGTCAAAGCGTTGCCACATCTCCGCAGATTCGCGGGGGGATGCAGCAGCGTCGCTTACTCCCACGCCATTCTGACAGTCACGCAGTGCCCTGGGGCAGCGTGGCCCCAGGTAAGGCGTGGCAGCTGCGCCGTCAACCCGCTGGTGGCACCACGCTGTCGGGTCGGGCCACGCCACCCGACACCTGACCTGGCCACCCACGCAGGGTTTTGAGCAGGTCGAAAGGTTCCTGCCCCCCGCGCATGGCCAGGTGGTCCGTAACGGTCGCGCCGCATGCCGCCGCATTTACACAGTACTTACGGTACATTTACGTTGTATTTGCGTTGTGTTTACGTATTTCTGGCTCCGCCCCGTTCGTGGCCGTGCGTGCGGCATGCGTGCCTTGATACGTGAATGTGAACTTGTGCATAAAGCTCCCCAAGTGTAGAAAATGAGGGCCTGTGAGGCTCGCGGCTCGATCCTCAGATGGGCATAGCCTTCTGCGGACTCAAGCAGCCTGACTGACGACGTGTTGTTGTTGTTGTTTCAGATTTAGCTGGCCTTGTGCCAGCACGGGCTCTTGCTCCTAGAACAGCCCGTAACTCTATGTTGATGATGAGTCTGTGAGATGGGTAGGTTAAATGAAAACTTTATTATGATGCATGAAAGTGATTTTGGTGGGGGTATGACGACGTGTATCATCTTGCCCTTTTTATGGCAGAGAAATGTGCCGCAGGCATGACTTCCGGCGACGACCCGAATGTATACCTGCAGATTAACGAGAGAAGATCTTTCGCCAGTAATTGAAAATGCAAAAGTGTTTGAGATAGGTTAGGGCTTGGCTAGGAGGGAACAGTGATTAACTTGCAGGTGTTTTCCCTGGCGACTCATTAAGTAGGGGAAGCAAGAGCATTTCTAAAATGTCCCTGTTGCTCTATATACTGTGGCTATACGATGGAAAATTTTGTGAATTACTAAAGGACTAAGCGATACAGCGGCGTAAAATCATAAATATATATATATTTATATACAAATTATATATATTATAGTCATATTATAATATCTTTGTCTTTAAACCATAAAGGATAAGAGACTACACAGAAAGCTGCTTGTAGGTAGGCTTAGGAAGGAATTTCTAAAAGACAGGTAAATCAGGGGATATGAGATTAGTCAATCAGGAACTACGCTCCGAGGAAAATTTGTAACCTCCTTAAATGGGTTCCAAGGTGACATTGCCTAACCCACCCGGTTTCCATTACTTATCGTAATTAGAGCAATCTCAAGCAAATGACCTATGAAACAGCAGGTCCTTCCATGAACAATATCTGTTATGTTCCCCTATTTACTATGATTCATACATTTACTTGATTAAAAATAAGATAATTTTGATGTGCAAATCTTACTCAAGCTGTTGGTTGGTGTGTGTACAGTATCTTAATTGTGGAGTAAGCTTTTATTGTGAACCCGACATAGGATTTATCACACCCCTCGCTGGATAGTGCATATATTGTCTGGTAAATATGGTGACACCTGAACCCAAGGTATTTATAAATTTCAGTACACTAACCCAATTTCTTACAAGAATAATTAACTACAGTTTTGCATGAATTCAAAGTTTTAGTAACTAACTGTCTATATGTATATGTATAACAAGTAAAAAATGCACCGAAGTTTCTTCGGCACAATCGAGTTTTCTGTACATCGTGTAATCAAGGCCACTGAAAATAGATCTATCATTCAGTGTTCTCGGTATAATGCTGTATGAGCCACTGCCCATGAAGCTTTAACCACAGCCCGGTGGTGGCCTGGCCCACACCATTGCCAGATGCACAATTATGGCTAAATTTAACCTGAAATAAAATAAAAACTACTGAAGCTGGAGGGCTGCAATTTGGTATGTTTGTTGATTGGAGGGTGGATGATCAACATACCATTTTGCAGCCCTCTAGCCTCAGTAGTTTTTAAGATCTAAGGATGGACAGAAAAAGTGTGGACAGAAAAAAGTGCGGACGGACAGACAAAGCCGGCACAATAGTTTTCTTCTCAGAAAACTAAAAATGGATGGATGTGTGTGTGTGTGTATATGTTCCAGCATAACATTGAAACACATTGAGCAAGTTCAACCAAACTTGGTATACATATGACTTACTATCTGGAAAAGAATACTATGGGGATAAGACACCATCAGCACCAAAGGGCATCAAAGGGGGTTGGGGATGGGAATGTATGCATATGACTTACTATCTGGAAAAGAATACCATGGTGGTAAGACATCACTGGCATCAATGGAGGGTGGGGGTAGGAAGGGGGTGACATGTAAAAATAATTGTAAACAACAGATATTAGTGTCTATGACATGTAAAAATAATTGTAAACAACAGATAATAGTGTCAGATCCATAGTTTTTGAGGTCACTGAGATGAATAGTGACACTCCTGATGCCTTTCAAGTCCAAGTTCAGCCCTGGTAGGAGGGTGGGGGTGAGAAGGGGTGAAATATAAAATGTCAAAAATGTTTGGCAATGTAACTGAAGCAACTAACCTGAAAGGAAAGGGAGAGAGGGAGAGGAAGTGAGAGAGAGTACAGGGGGTGTTAGGGAGGAGAGAGAGGGAAAGAGAGAGAGAGTTTATCGGTTGTCATTCAGAGTTTTCCCGGGAAGTGCCGGGTTGGTCAGCTAGTTATATGTATTTTTTGGTATGCACTTGTCAATATTTTAAGGAGTCATTTACAAATATTCTTTTATTCCAGATAACTGAAAGGGCGGTTCTGTCAAGATGGGTGACGGTAGCAGCTCGCGCCCTCTGAAAATCACGGTGGTTGGCGATGGCACAGTTGGAAAAACCTGCCTCCTTATATCCTACACTTCCGGGGAATTCCCAGGGGTAAGAAATTATTGTTATGTAGCCTGCCTGGAAAGGGCATTTCAAGAATTTTCTGGCTATAAAAGAAGAGAATCGTGTATATCTTGCCGTACATTTGAGGATCATGATTATCCTGTTTTGGATCCAGACCATGCAAAGTATATCCTCACCGCATGCCCATACCATCTCAGTATCGAATAATCTTTACTTCTCTGGCATTCTTAATTTCTTCATTTCCAGCCTTTCATATAGCGAAGTCCCCCAAATCCACCTTATCATCCTCATTTCTGTCGCTTTAGCTTTTGTTCCCCTTTCCTTCTTAATGCCTAGGTTTTTGAACATCACTGAAGTGATTACGGCACAGTAGATCTGTATTATCACTTGGCATTCTTTTGTCACACACTACCCCTGCCCCCCTCTATTCCCCCCAAGTGCTTTATCCCCACTTTCAGCCTCAGCTTCGCAACTTCCTAGCTTGAAGCAGATCCTAAGTATTTGCAATTTTATATAAGCTACTTACCAAGTAATTACATAGCTATTAGTTTCTATTACCGGCAGCTAGAATTTTGAAATTTGCGGTATCGCTACTTCTGTTTTGGCTAGGCGAGTAACCCCTCCCACTTTCGGGGTAAGAGAGGAACCAGCTTAGCAGACAAGCTCAATATGTTTCTGCCGGCTGATGGCTGATGGCTGTACAGTGATTGGCAGCCACAGTTTTTTGAAATTTCTCTTCTGTGTTGATCTTAGATCATTGGTGAAGTATTCGCTTTATGGTAGCCTTTTTGGCACAGTTAGTTAGTTCAGGTTTTCTTTGAAGGCTAGTATTACCAAATTTGACAGTTATTGGACTTTCTTTGACTCTCTTTGACTCGACTTGTCAGCATGTCCGACTTGGGCTCTCAAAGTGTTAGGTATTGCAGTAAAGGCTGCAATACGAGACTGATTAAAGCATGTCCCCCTGAATTGACCTGTAATGAGTGTGTCTCTTGGGATCCGAAAATGTGGAAGACCTTGAATAGTAATTTGACAAAATTAGACAGGGATAAAAAGAGAAAAGCAGCGGCTAGAACTAGTAGTAAGAAGACTTTAGCTAGTCAGGTGTTGGCAAAATCTTTGTCTGATAATTCTGATTCTTTATCCTTTGTTCCACCTGATCCCATGTCTCAATCTGTACTGTTTACTCCACACCCTGCTCCCTTACTCCCGATCCCAACCTCATTACCAGCCTTGAATCGAGAATTAATCTTAAGTTTGGATTACTCGTTGACACGATGGAGAAAATTGGTGCTTCTCTTAAAGTCCTAATGGACAAAGTGAATGTGAAAGGTGATAGTGAAATGTTAGTGGAGGAGGTGGCTGTCTGTCCTGCCGATTCTCCTAGTCCAAGGGACCTAGGCCAAGGTCCCTGGCAAACTCCCCTAAACCTGGGAGGAGCCAAACTGGCAGCCCAAAGGAGGTCGGTGGGGTCTGCCCCCTCAGTCATACCTGTTGCTGATTCTCAGGTTATGACAGAGCGCTGCTGGAAAGGTGTCTCTGTGGAATTGGATCGTCTGTCCTCTAGTATTTCCAGCAGTGACCCCAGTCCTAGGCGCCAATGGCTAGGCAGATCTCGTCCTCTGAAAAGACACGCCGCAGGCGCTTCTCAACCTTCTGCTGTTCCGATTAAGAAGGTTAAATAGGCTTCTCCAGAACTTCTTCCTTCCTGTAGCTTCTGGGACAGTCCGGAACGTTTCTCCCAGGATCAACCAGCGTTAGAGGGACAAGTTCTACCTTCTAAGCACGCTACTTCTTCGAGGCGCTGTTCGACATGGAGAACTTCGTCTTCTTCTAAGCGTGCATCTTTTGCTTCTGAGGACTTGCCGAGACAGGTTGTGATGTCGGAACGCTCTCCAGCGCCCATGCGCCCAACTCCTGTGCTTGTAGTGTCTGTACAACCTGCTGTTCCAGAATCTTTGTTGGCAGAGAAGTTGTCTGTGGCACCAAAGCCCCCAGTGGCACCAGATCTTCCTTCTCCAGTGGTTCATGGTGATTCTTCTGTTGTGGCTCCCTCTGAGCGCCATTCATCTGTTGTGCATCCATCATCTCCTGAGTGCTCTTTGCTCCTGAGCGTCCATCAACTCCCAAGCACTCATTGGGTCCTGAGCGCCCATTGGCATCCGAGCGCCCATCAGCTCCCGAGCTCCCACCAACTTCCGAGCACCCAATGGCGCCCGTTCCCCTCCTGCAGCAAGATGCTCCTTTTGCGCCCGAGGTTAGTACCGCTTCCAAGCGCCCGATTTCATCCGTTTCTTTGGCAGAGCCTGTGTCTTCTTTGGTTCTACCTGCTCCGGCTACGACAGTTGCGCCTTCTGTTTTGGATCCTTCTGTTCAGTCGATCCAACTCATATTGGACAATATCCTTGGCTTAATTCAGAAAGCCCCATTGGTCCCCCAGCCCGTTGCAGATCTGTCACCAATCTCCTCAGAGGAAGAGGAAGTAGCAGACCCTGTTTCCCCTCTGTCGGCATACGCATCCTTACTGAATTTTCTGCTGGTGGCTTTTCCTGATCACTTCTCTCCTGCAGCTCCAGCATCTCCAGCTTCGACTTACATTGTGGATAACCCAACGCCTTCTTCAAGACTGCCTAAAATGGTACTGTCCTCTTCAGCTAAGAAGGCTCGCCATGAAGTGGAGAACTGGCTCTCGAGCAAGAGGGAGCAGGGAAGAGCCTCCTTTTCTTGCCCTCCGTCTAGGCTGTCGCATCTGAAATGATGATGGTTCACAATGGATGTTGAATTAACAAGTGGGGAGGAAAACCATCCCAATAACTCTTGAAAAGGAATGCTTGGCGAGCTCCTGACGCGTTTCCTCGTTAAGTAAGGATGGTGTCAGACTTTTTCAAAGCATGGGATCATGTGACATGACACAGTATGTATGTCCACCGGAAGTATCCAGGTCCCGGTGAGGATGTGTGTTTGTGCATGTCTTTTGGGGCGGGGTCCCGAGAACTGATGGGAGGAAATGGGGTAGAGATATTCATTCCAAGACCAACCTTGAACTTTACTACAGGTCTCAAGAAGTTCGAGACCTGTGTGTGTGTGTGTGTGCTGTGCTCAATAACTGAACTGATTTGTACATTGAGTTTTAGAGATGTTTCACTGAGTAAAAGGTCGAGAATGTACTCAAATGGGGATGAACGAGACTTTGACCTATTTTTTTTGACCAGTGCAAGTTATACTAGATGACATTTATTGTGGTCTAGAATAATTATGACCGTTTCACTTTGCTTGATGACCAGGGTGTCAGTCACAAGTATTATCTGGTCTAGAATCATTAATCTGAATGTTTGGGAATCAGAATTTTCCCCAGTGATGATTTCCATTTATAGGGGATGGAATTCGCTCCTTTTCATGACCATAGCTTTTGCTGAGTTACTTTTGTTAAATTTGAAAATAAAGTCTAGTTTTGTATATCAGTGTTTAATTCCTGTAGGCCTTTGTTCAAAGATAGGTTTAGTGAGAGGAATCGATGAGGGAGAAAGAATTTGCTGACCCAGGGATGGGCCACCGCTACCAGAGAATCGTAGGAAAGTAAGATGATTGATGCTGTTCTTAAAACAGGTACAGGAATAAAAGATGGCCCTATTTGACCTGGTACTCAGTTGCTAATTTCAGACTTACCGGGCAATCCAGATTGCAAATGCACTTTTGCAAAGTCGCTAAACGATCCACTGTGTCTTTAGTTAAAAAATGAAGGGACTGCATGTAGTCCAGGTTGCTTGTGGCCCAATACCAGTGGGTGGCAAGGCACCAAAAGATACGGCCTGAGATTCGGGACTTGGCAGGTTACAGGTCCTGTCTCTATTGAGTTGGAGCGCTAACTGCTTTCTTTCAGCCACCAAGGGGTGCCACTGAGACGGTCTGAGTATCCACCCTCTCGGGGTGAGAAATGTCAGATGGCCATGCCGCAACACTTGTGACACTGATCAAGTTGACATGCTTGGTAGTGGTACTATGCTTTGGGCAGGATCACCACAGTTTTTGCAAGGGCCTCTTGGATGGTTTGCTTGCCTATGGTGACTATAGGTGGAGAGGATTGCTTATCAGTGGAGGGAGAGGCACCATTTGGGGTCTTGAAACGCTTAGAAGGGTGCTTCTTGATAGATTCCACATTGAAGTAGCACTCAGATTCTGAATGTCCTTTTTTATGGCAGTGGTTACATACTGAAGGCTTGAGAGGGAGTCCGTTCTTCGGGTGAGCTGGCCCTGAGAGATGTCCGGGTGGCACTATGCGTCGGTGAGGCTTGAAGGAAGACGGGTTATAGGTTTCCCAATCATCAGCCATACGACAGCCCTCCATGAGGGTTTTGGGTTGCTTGTTGTTGAGGTACACAGCAAGGGACCAAGGAGCACATGGAAGAAATCTTCTAGCATCATCCAGTTAAACAGGTCCTCGAACTCTGTGCACATCATGAGTCGAGCCAGCATTGACCAGCTCAAATCTGACTGATTTCTTTCGGGAGGCCCCTAAACCTCTGTCTCCATTTCTCTGGTGTAATCTCATAAGCCTTAGTGATTACCCTCGAAACTTCATCCATGTTTCCTCTTGTACCACTATGCGGTGAGCTAAGGGCAGCCTTTGCTGTACCTTCCATATGCTTGAAGAGAAGTAAGGCTCTCTCCGTCTCGGTGGTACTGTAGTTTGCGAACAGTGCTTCTACGTCCTCCAACCACGTCTCTGGCTCATCATCAGTCCACTTTGGTACCAGTGAATTGATACCAGATACAGGAGGATTAGGTGTGGAAGGTGTGGGGTTAGTGGCTTGTTGTTGGGTTAGAGCTGTGGCGCTATCTTGTCGGGCTTTCTCAAGCGCAATCTCCTTTTCTTTTAGAGCTAACTCATACTTCCTTTGTTCTTCTGTGTTTGCTCTTTCTCTTTCTTCCCTGGCTTCTCTCTCCTTCCATTGTTCTTCTCTTTCTTCCCTGGCTTCTCTCTCCTTCCTTTGTTCTTCTCTGTCTGCTCTTTCTCTTTCTTCCCTGGCTTCTTTCCAGGGGCATCATTTCAGATTTTTGTTTTGGGGGGGCAAAGACAGTTTGGCGAGCGAAGCGAGCCTAATCGGCTGGGGTTTTTTTTATTTTGAGCTATTTTATGTGCTTTTTGAAGCACATAAAATAGATAGATATAACTTAATGTGATGATACATTTGAATTTCGGTAGGAATAATGGAAAACCAGCTGCTGTTACTTCTTGGGGCTCAGGGGGGTGAGGGGGGCAAGTTGAGGCTTGAGGGGTGAGGGGGGGCAAGCTGAGGCCGGGGGCAGGGGCATCTTGAGTCTTGGGGGCAATTGCCCCCCCTCCTAAATGACGCCCCCCCTTCTTTCTTCTTCCTTTGTTCTTCTCTGTGTGCCCTTGCTCTTTCTTCTTCTGCTTCTTTGTACTTCCTGTGTTCTTCTCTCTTCTTCCTCTGTCTCTCTTTCATGTTTCTTCCTTTGGAGTAAGGCATCTAACTGTGCCTGTTCCCACTTGGTGAGCTCTCTTCCTGTGAAATCCGCCTCCTTCCCAGGATTCATGAACATTTGGTAATATTCTGCTGACATGGTTCTGGTAGATTAGGGTGTATTAAAATGGCCTGGGAATTAAAGAGCAATTTGGGGAAAGTGTCCCTTAACTTTGGAGACACTTTGCTGGAATGGCACTTTTCAGTAAGTGTCATTTTGGTTGAGTGTGCCATTCAAAGGTCACGCCAACTGGAGCGGTCCTTGGTTAACAAAACCTGATGGGTGGACACGCTATTGTTGGCACTCTGTCTCTCAGTGCACAGGTGCAGGTTGTGTATTAACACAGGAGTTTTCTTGGTGGCACTGGGGTGCCAGAGGTTCCAAATAAAGACACTGGTAGTCGTACAAACCAATTGCATGAAAGGAAATGGCACTCTGCATGAAGCTTAGCACATGCGATGAGTAAAAGAAAAAGAAAAGGTAAGACACTTCAGGTGGGTTACTCGTTGGCAGTGCACCAGATTAGTGGCACTGTGAAAGGAGAATCCCTTTAGTTGGCACTTGTGGGCAGCTAGTTCCTAGGCACTAGTAATGCTGCTTCCTTTCATGCAGAGGGAGGAAGACTGGGGGTATGTCCTCAGTGTGTAACTTATTGCTTACGGTATACGTAAGTCTTGAAAGTACCCACTTGTGCGAGATAGTTTCAATAAACTGTTGTTAATTTTAACTTGCACCCAAAATTATTGTGTGATGCAGAGGTTTTATGTTTGTCCATTCTTTCTCTTTTAAGAAACGGCTTGAATACCCGCTCAGTCTCCTAAAGCTCTTAATGGTAAATGTGTGAAGATTATATAAGGGGTTTAAGCACATGTGCATACAATTCTACGCTGCTATGAAATTCTAACACAAAAAGCTGAGGTGAAAGCCAGCGGAAAGTGGTGGCTTGGTCTATTTTTAGAACAGCCTCGCATTGCCATATGTTATTCCTATGTCCTATGGACTGGAAAATGTCCCTTTTCCTATCTGAGAAAAGCTGCGCACACTTACTCTTACATCACATACACCAAGTTAATCTAGCTAGAAAGTCAACATTCATGCGTTACTTACTGGCATGCGAGGTGGCCAGTTAAATCTTAACTTGATAACTTGATGCTCTGACTAACTTGAGGACGTTCCCGGAGTGGCTATCTGCTTTTCACTCTCACTTTCAATTTAATTCCTATTTGTAAATTTTTTATTTAGACAATCACTTATTCGACACTCTCCCTACCTAACGCAATTTTAACAGTATAACACTGATATTTCCTTACCTGTTATCTCTGCCTCGTTTCTTTCCAACCTTTATTTATGCCTTGCGAGTTATTAATTTGCAGTTAATTTAGATTATTTTCCAAGTTCGATTACCTCCACAGTGTAGTATTATCAATTGTATTTTACTAATTGACCGAAGATTCTTGGCAAGATCGTCACTCTTACAGATTTGGCTGGGTATGGCAAATTGAAATTAATATGGGATGTGATTTTGGCCTTAAGGACCACTTGCCCAGAACCAAATATGTAATAAATTGCAACACACAAGATGACTTACCTCAGAGTTACATCTAAAACAAAAAAGGAAAGCTTGCCATGAAAGCCGCAGTTACATTAAATTACTTTATTCACAGTGTTGAAGCAGGGGAAATAAATCATGACTGGTATGCAATCCAGCAAGACAAATGCAACACTGAAATTAAGACAACTTCACTGTACTCGCTTTCAGAAAGAAATGAAATATTTACACATTAGTAATGCAAACGGGAGCCTTTGGCTCGCGAATACACAGTTCTATCTTGCAAACAGTTGCAGAAACTGAGGCTTGCTTGTAGCAAGGTTGAATTAATTGTCTTCAAAGGCAACTTCTCACAGGTAGGTCAGTGGCAGAAACACGAGGGGACAAGATAACACTTCTCTGGAAATAAATTTCCCAGATAAGGATTCGTACAGGAAAGATCCTCTCACTTGTAATAATTTATCACAATGGAGGGGTGATTAATTCTATGTAACTGAGTCCTCCTGATTCCAACCCCTTGATGAGGTTGGGTGGGGCTTAGGGATCCACTAGAGGGAGAGTATACTCTTTTACGCCTACTCTCTCTCCTATGGATTCAACTATACATTGGGACCTGTAACTTTTACTCCTCCTCCTATTAATTTTCCCCTTCCCTTCTTCCTCTTTCGTTGATGACTTTGGCATGGTATTAGGTTAAGGAAATCACCGCTCTTTTAACTTGATGGAGGGTGGAATTGGATGGCATGCCACTCCACTCGTAAAACTAGAGTACCCGATGTGGTCGAGCAAGGGGACATTTTTATGCCAAGCCATGCCCTCAGTGCTGGGTCCGATCTCGACGGACTGACGACCCTTAAGGCACTGTGGGTACGGTCAGGTGAGGATACCAGGGCAGTTACCTCTGTGGGTAACAGTACCTCCTCCCCCAGTTGGGCCTCCCTGGCGAGGGGGACCTCATCCTGGACGAAATTAATTTTCTTCGTGATATGGTGAATCAACCAAACCTCTTTACGACTTCTGGCATTGTAATTGACTATTCCCCAGGAAATCCCAATTAATCAACAGTAAGGTGGTATTAAAACTTTGTCATATAAACCACCCAGAAAAAGTAAATGTCTTCTTGACCCAACCTTGACTCACTTCGACTTCCTCTTTGGGAGTGGAAGTTGATCAAGGTTTTTAACTATGGAAACCGAGCAAAAAATGTCAGCCCTAAAGTTGAAAAACTACTTACCAAAAAGACATCCAACAACAGAAATGTCGTTCAGACAAATAAAAGAAAACACGTCGATTATAGAAGTCACAGAAAAATGCCAATCTGAAGACTATTTGTCCATAAAAAGTATTGGTAATGTGAATGTAAATGTAAAGGAGCATGACACTGTGAACAGCATTCACGGTACTATTGTACTTCCTGAAAATAATGAACCGGTCGAGAAGAAATGTTGTTGGACTCTCTTAAAATGAGATATCCCAAAGTCCAAGATTGTGAAGTGTATATAATGCCAAGTAAAACGAATAATAAAATATTAAGAATTGCAAAAATAAAATTTGAGGGTCAAGATCTACTTCAAAATATAAAAAATTTTGGGCCAAAATAGAGAACCGAGACCTTATGTTCCAAAGCCTCTACAATGCCAAAATTGTAGTAAATATGGGCACGCGAAGAAAAACTGTCGAAATGAACCTATATGTGTTTATTGTGGATCTGACATGTCACACAATGGAAGTGTAGTGAGCCAAAGTGTGTAAACTGTGGACAAGATCATCACTCAAGGTCCAAAGAATGTATGTACTATATATATACAATACAGAATTTAAAATCTTACAAGAAAGCACTGCGATGTCTATAAAAGAGGCCAAATTAGAATTAAAAGTGGGAGGAATTCAGGATCCGTCTAAGAAACGTACATATTCTTCAATAACAAGAACCATTAATGAAACAAAAACGCATACAGATAGAAGTAACAGAGCACAGAAAAGTAAATCTCAAGAAGAAATTGATGCTTTAGAAATAAAAACTAAAATGGTAAAGAATAAAGAAACAAATAGGAACACAGGTGGATGCTACTACAGAAGTAACAGAGGAGGGTCTTGACTGACTGGAAATTAAAGGTGAAAATAGACCTTTGGAGAGAACACCACCCAAAACGAAGAAACCAACTATTATTAGAGAAACATCCGTTAAACCAAAGATAAAGGATATGAAGAAAGAAGAATATCAAAAACACGCTAAGAATATACCTTTATCGCCTAAAATAATAGTAAAACCTATGGATACAGATATCCAAAACACTGAAGAAGTGAAAGAGAACCATACCATAGAAAACAATGAATATGTCAAGGGAGAAGAGATTACTCCATCTACAGTAATTAAAAATAAGTGTACCTTAGTTTAACCAGACCAC
This sequence comes from Macrobrachium rosenbergii, assembly GCF_040412425.1. Lineage (NCBI taxonomy): Eukaryota > Metazoa > Arthropoda > Malacostraca > Decapoda > Palaemonidae > Macrobrachium > Macrobrachium rosenbergii. Next base: position 44,591,382 of record NC_089796.1, read on the forward strand.
TGAACTGATTACCAGCTCTCCTAGGGCTGGGCCGAAGGATTAGACTTATTTTACGTAGCTAAGAACCGATTTGTTACCTAGCAACGGGACCTACAGCTTATTGTGAAATCCGAACCACATTATAGCGAGAAATGAATTTCTATCACCGGAAATAAATTCCTCTAATTCTTCATTAGCCGGCCGGAGACTCGAACTCGGGCCTAGCGAGTACTAGCCGACAACTCTTCCGACTCTCCCAACGAGGAACTATCTCCAGTAATTGGTACAAGGAAAAATGAAACGAAATGTACGAGTACATGAAAACACATGTGGATGTGGATGTAATGATTGTTCCATTGAGTTGTGTAATAATAACAAAAACGTAACAAAAGATGGTTTAACAAAAATTATAAGAAACTTTATGAAATTTAGAAAAAATAAAGAAACCACTGATTTGAGTACACATGAGAAAGGTTGCATGTGCATTGAGCACTTATTATATGATAAAGAAAAAAATGAATGTCTTGAATAAATTATTAGTAAAAATCCAACTTAATAATAATAATAATAATAATAATAATAATAAATACAGATTGCAGACGATTAATTTCCATCTGGGGACCTTAGGTGGCTACAGAAGTCAGGTCCAGAAGACTAAATACGAATATCGAAAATTGCAAAACTCTACAGTGATATTAAACACAGTACTAATAAGAAGTAAAAATACCAAAAATAACAAAAAACGTAGAAATATGATAATAATAATAATAATAATAATAATAATAATAATAATAATAATAATAATAATAATAATAATAATAATGACAGATTCTGGAGATGACAATTCATAATTGCAAAAACAGAGAATAAGGCATTTAAGGAACAGACGCCTCATTATTCCATCTTTCCCACAATTTAGACTGATCTTTTTGCCTCACTGATTAGGATGCTTTGTATGAGCGAATTGCTGCTGTTTCTCAGTCGGGTGACCTGACTGGACATTGTTCGCCTCACAGTGATTTTCAAATTATCCAGGCGGTTTTCTATGAACATCTGCGTGGCGGAGTGATAGCGAGGAGTGTTTGTGAGGCGTCTCAAGAATGTCATTGTGAACAACAGTGATACGTCTCATGGTCTCTCGGGTATAGTTCGTCCAAAGAGAACACCCATACATACTGTAGCAGTACGAGCGGAAGAGCAGCAGTTTCGTTTCTCGGTGACAGAAGGCAAACCTCCTTGCAATCATGTTGCCAGTTGCACATAGTTTACGAAGCCTCTGTTCTATGTCTGCCGTATCTTTTAGGTCGTCCGTGATGATGTGGCCCAAATACAGAAATTCATGCACGAATTCCAGACGATGATTTCCGAGGAAAATTAGTGGTTTTACAATATGCTTAATTGATCTTGGGAACAGCGACGTACACTGGGTCTTGGTTTCGTTGTATAGGATATCAAATTCCTCTGCATATTGGCGGCAGGTGTCGATGAGTCGCTGGAGGCCTTGCACTGATGGGGAAATAAGAACCATCTCGTCGGCGTAACAGAGGTTGTTTATTGTTGTTTCGTTGATAGAGCATCCGATTTGGAGTAAGTTCATTTTGACATTCAGGGCATCTGTGTACGTGTTAAACAGGTATGGAGAGAGAATGCCCCCTTGCCGGAGCCGGTTTAGGGAGCCGAAGGTGTGCGACAATACGTTAGCCCATTTGACAGAATTGCTGTGTGGAGAACGAACAACATAAGATGCCAGTTAGATATAAAGGTGTGCCTCATTTGTGCAGCTTCAGGAAGAGCTTCAGGTAGTTTACTCTGTCAAATGCTTTTCTCACATCTACAAAACATAGGAAAACAGGAGAGGCTGATGATAGGTAATAGTTCAGCAATTCTTTCAGGATGTAGATGCAGGTGTCGGTTGAGTGGTTTGCTTTAAAGCCAGACTGGTTGTCAGTAGTGTGTAGAAAGGGGAGAAGTCTCACTAGAAGAACAGACTCAAGTATCTTTGACGCAATTGCAGTTATTGCAATCGGGCTATAATTTCCAGGGTCAGCTGCATCCTTTAACTTGTTTTTTATTAATGGTATTAAGTGAACTAAGAATAGGGAGTCTGGGAGAAACTGGTGAATTAAGCACGCATTGAATAGAGCAGCTACAGTAGCAAAATGTCAATTATCGGATGGCAGAATTGGAAAGCTTCAGCAGGCAGACCATCGCAGCCGGGCGATTTATTATTAGGTAGGTTGTTTATGGCATCGCTGATGTTACCTGGCATAATACAGTCGGCGAAATGAAACAGTATCATCAGTAAGGAGGTTATTTACATCCGTTTGGGAGTCTTGATCGTTTATGCAATTCAGGATAGTGCTGAAGTGATCGCCCCACATTCTTGCGATGGCCTCGTCACCGACGGCTTCTCCTACTCTCTGTGATAGCTTTTTAGTTTTGGGATTTAGGGATTGAATGTCCTTTCAAAGAATCGCCAGATTCTAATTTTCTAGACATTGCATCAGCTCTTAGATGCTTTTCATTCAGTTTACAATGCTTAAGGGCAAGTTTGAACTGCGCTCTTGCCTGCCTCATTAGCAGTGCAAAGTTTCCTTCCCTCGGGCTACCATTTTGTCTCCACAGTAGAAACATTTTTCGTGAATGTGCATAAAGATCTTTAGCCAGATCTTTATGCACAAGGAAGGGTCCTTAGTGGCACACTGTTTACTTTAGCAATATATGATATCAGTAATAATCTACCTATTGGAATTAAAAATAACTTGTATATGGATGATTTTGCCATATATTATTCATCATCTTGCATAAAACATGCAGAGCGAATCTTTAATAAAGCTATAATAAAAATAGATGAATGGACCTCATCTGTAGTCTTTAAATTATCCATACAAAAGACTCAAGCAGTAATATTTTATAAAAATAACGAGTGGAAAAAACGTGAAGAAATTGATTTAAAATTAGAACTCATTCCATACCAATTTGCCAAGTTGTGAAATTTTCAGGATTAGTATTTGACACTCACTTGAATTGGAAAGCCCACTTAGTAAAGGAGTGAAATCTAAATGTAAAAGAACATTAAATCTAATTATAAAACTATCAAACACTACTTGGGGAGCCAATAGACATAACCTTACTCTACTGTATAAAGCAACAGTGTTGTCTATCATTGATTACGGAAGCGAAATATATGGGTCAGCATCAGATGGAACGTTGAAAACATTGGATCCAATTCACAATGAAGGCCATCATCTTTACAAGTTGAATATGGTGAACTACCACTGTCTCTCCATGGAGAGTTTGTAAGAATGAAGAGTGGCCTGAGAATTCAGACAAGTGAGTCTCCAACCAAAAAATTATTTGAATTAAAAGATGTATTTATAAGCAATCACTCGCCACCTTTCCCTGTTGGAGCTAGAAGACTGTTTGAGTCGAGGAATATAAATATGCAGTTGCCTTCAATAGTAAAATTACCTCTTCCTTGGACTATGAATAGAATAAGAATTTGCACACATTTAAGATATTTATCAAAAAGTTACTCATATGCCCCAGAACACCTCAGACAACATACAATAAAGCATATAAGCCGAAAAGGTCCACATTACGTTATATACACAGACGGATCTAAATCAGAGCATGGAGTGGGAGATGCTGCTGTATCCAAAGACAAAATTTGTCAATTCTCTCTACCTGCTAATGCCTCTGTATTTACAGCTGAGTTATGCGCAATAACATCAGCCATAAAAATAATTAAAGACACCTCATGTAATAATTTTGTGATTTTTAGTGACTAGAAGCGCCATCAAAGCCATTCAGTTACATACCAAAAAATAACATTGTACAACAAATAAAGTTATTTCTCCAAAAGTTATATAATAACGGGAATAATATAGAAATATGTTGAATCCCTGCCCATGTAGGGATTAAGAGAAATGAAGAGGCTGATAAAGCAGCTAAAGAAGCAGCCCATATGACAAGATTGAACGTAAATATCTCTGTTAACGATTATATAACACATATAAAAGAAGGCATTTTTAACAAATGGAAAAATAAATGGAATGAAGAACCTGAAAATAATAAGTTGAAGCAAATAAAACCTGGAGTTAAAAAATGGCATTCACCATACCTAAGAGAGAGGCATGGCAACTAATTCTTACACGTCTCCGAATAGGCCATACTCATCCGACACATGGACACTTAATGAGCAGCCCACATGAATCAGCTCACGAATGCTCAGAATGCAAAATGATAGTAACAGTTAAACATGTGTTATGCGAATGTCCAAAATATAACCAACATCGGTTATCAACTCTTGGAAATGGATTGATCGGTGAAGTTTTATCAGTCTGCAACATTTTCCATTGACCCAATTTTAATATTCATGAGAATATGTAAATTAATTGATAAAGTATAAAAAGTAATTTATGAAAATACAAAAGCCCATGGGCCAACTAATATTAAAAAAAATCCGAATTTTAAAAATTTTAAGTTATTCTGATTTTTATCATTACTCAATTTTGTTGATTTTTTTTATTGTGCAGATGGAAACTTCAGGAAATGTATTCATTGTGTGCATGTGTTTTAGTGTGGAAGCATATGCCTTTTTGCATATTTTAAAAATTTCAGTATTTATTCATCATTTAGCCCCAGTGCTTAGCCTATGGGTCTGGTTAACATATTTTAATAATAATAATATGTCACTGAGTAAAGGATTATTCCATCAATAAACTCAATTCATGTGGGGAACACATACACTACTAATGACTTGTTATCGGCAAGGGATTTACTTTGGGAGATGAATTATGTGAAAATGAAATGAGGGATTTAGTGAGAGAAACAGTATACTGGTACTCAATTGCTCATCTCAGACTTACCCGGCAATCCAGATTGCAAATGCTCTTTTGCAAAGTTGCTAGATGATCCACTGTGCCTTTAGTTAACAAATGAAGGAACTGCACATAGTCCGGGCCGCTTGTGACCCAATACCAGTGGGTGGCAAGGCGCCAAAAGATACGGCCCGAGATTCGGGACTTCGCAGGTCAGAGGTCTTGCCTCTATTGTGTTTGAGCGCTAACTGCTTCACTCGGCCAATTTTTGGATGTCGTTCGTCCTATATGCCCTCAGGCCACGAAAATGGCGAGTCTCAAGGAGGGAGTGCCATCATTCCTGGAAAAACAATTAAAAACCAGCAGAAGGAAAGCACAGGTCTTTAGACAAAGATATAGAGCGACTACCAGTATGCCTATTCCCCAATGGATTACTAAATCCTGCTACCTGGCTTGACCTTTTTCGAAACTACACCCAAAAACTCTCCCCTTGTAAGTCGGTCCATGGGTCTACCTCTCACCCCTGGTCTTAGTTATCCTATTCAAGGGGAATCAATCTCTATGGATTCTTGTGATAGAGGCGGTGGGGGCGTAATATTTATATTAATAATATATATTATACATACATATATACATATATATATATATATATATATATATATATATATATATATAATATATATATATATATATATATATATATATATATATATATAAATTATATACTGTATGTATACAGTATATATACATATACATGTACTGTGTATATATAATGTATATAAACATATATTATATATTATATGTATGTATACATTATATATACATATATATTATATATATATGTAATACATAGGTTTATATATATAATATATATGTTTTATATATATACTATATATATATATATATATATATATATATATATATATATATATATATATATATATATATATATATATATATATATATATATATATATGACCCTTCCCAGAGCCACATGGAATTCTAATCTTACTGTGGGACATGCAGAAATCAAACACTTTGGTCTAAATTAACATGGTAGCTATAATCTGTAGAAACTTGCAATGGGCCCATTTCTGTTGAGGTACTAATAATTAAGAGCAACACGACGGTAAAGGCTACTAGTGGAGGGAGGGGCGAGGCCTCAGCTCACAGGACATCTTTCTCCCTTCAAGCAGTCGGGTGGACTCCCGCAGTGCCGCAGACACTTTGGGGCATTCTCCCCCTGTCTCACTTCCCACCTTATCCCCATAGTTTGAGGTCATTGACAGACTGCTTCTACTAGGCCTACGAAAACCAATCAGGGCACTGCAATACCCACGGCAAGCGTCCGACGCCCTTAGGTGGTGTATGGGGGGGGGCGATTATTTCCTTATACACAAGAGTTTATATGGCACAGTGCCTCTTTGTTCCCATCCATGAGCTGATCATGTGATCTAAGGAATGTTAGGTCCCTTCTAACCCCTTTTTGGAATGGTTTATCACTCACTCCCCAAGTCCTTTGCGTCCCACAAAACTGAAGTCTTTGCACCATCATACCACAAGCCTTCTTCCGTCTGGTTACTAAGTAAAATTAAGTATATATAACTAATCATAAAAATAGGGCCAGCTGGCTTGTCACAAGCCAAAATCTTACAAATAAATGAATTTCACTCCTCACAGTGTTCTATACAACAGAGTTTAGGTCAATTCCCATCTTTGTTAATGTAAAAAAAGAAAACAATATGACACTTTGACACTGCCCTTGGCAGTCATGACAACATAGCATGAAATTTTTAATCACATTGCATCCCGCAATGTACTCAATTTTTCTCAACAGTTTGGACACAAAGAACAATACTTTAGAAATTTAGACAAAACAGCACAGTATAAAAGCAATGGAACTTTTCAACAATAAATAAAAAGAATAATCTCAGATCATCCATTTACTTTTAAGACAACTACATAAAATAATAATAACGAAAAATCATAAATCATGCAAAAAAATTCCAGCACCTGTGTGAATGTAAATAAAAGAAATAAAAAATGTGGCGTCCAGGTTGGTATATAATTAAACACAAAATAAGGGACAACAACAACAAAAAAGCATAAAACATAATAAAAATGTTGCAAAAAAAATCAGCATAACCTCAGTACAAAAAAATTAAAACACAGGAATATGATACACAGGCAGTGACTTTGACACTCGAAATAATTGGAAAAATTAAAACACAAAACACGAAACATAAAAACATGAAATTCTTGGTATGACTCTGATTCCTAGGCAAGGACATGGGACGGCATTGACAGATTTTGATCACTGACCCCTTTCATTCACTTTGCAATGCATTCACTTATGACATAGGCTCGAGTGCATGCTCTTGTGCTTTCAGCATGGCACCAACCTGCACGCTTACATGTTCCACTGGCTCTTCTCCCAAATACCCAGCCAGTCTAAGGTGCGGGGCCACTGGTTTGTTGGTGTGGAACACCAGACTGTCGTCGAGCACTGCAAGCAGGTGCGGCAGGTGCTGCACGCTTACGGCCCCAGTGCGGATACGCTGAATAACCGCGGTGTTGTGTTTGATCTCCTTCACACAATCCATTCCTGTATAGGCTGGTTCAAGCTTTTGTTTTGCCAGTTGCTTTCTCCTCAGATAGATTCTGACCACTACCTGGATTGGGGGAATCATGTGCGGAAACGTTTATTGTGCTGCACCTGATACTTTTCATGGGACCTCAATGGCAGTCATTGTGTCATTTGGAACACTCGTTGGGTCTTGTTACAAAACCAAACCCAGTACTGCTCCACCGTGTAGAGTGGTGTCTGTTGAGGGTCCAATACCACCGAGTACAGCAGTCTGATATCCTGCCCACACATCAGGAAATAGGGGGTGTCCCTAATTGAGCCATTATAAACCGTGTTTAATAGCCAGCTCAGCCGTCTGCAGCAGAGACAGCCATGAAGTCTGGTGATCCTCAGCTTAAGATATTGATCACTTCACGATTATGGGACTCAACTAGCTCATTGGCTGACAGCCGATAAGCTGCAATAATGACATGCCCTATTTGCATGAGAGCCGTAAACTCGCGGATCACCTCATTGATGAATTGGCGTCTATTGTCACTAACCAACATCCTAGAACACCCGAACCAGTACACGAGGGAACATAACGCTTTAGCCACTTCACCTGCTGTCTTATTTTTCCATCGCACAAGTGTGAAGCATGTGAGCACATCCACGAATACACAAATATATTTAGATTGTCCTTGCACAGAGGGTAGCGGTCCCACCACATCCATGTGTACTCTGTCCCATTTAACAGGCATCACAGGTCACAATCAGTCCTCTGGTATCACATGTCTGTGACTTTTCATCATATTACACACAACACCAAAATTTTGACCCCTTCCTGGAGCCACGTGGGATTCTAATCTTACTGTGGGACATGCAGAAACCAAACACTTTGGTCTAAATTAACACTGTAGCTATAATCTAGAGAAACTTACAATGGACCCATTTCTGTTGAGGTACTAATAAATAAGAGCAATGCGACGGTAAAGGCTACTATTGGAGGGAGGGACGAGTCCTCAGCTCACAGGACATCTTTCTCACTTCAAGCAGTCAGCCAGACTCCCTGCAGTGCCACATGACACTTTGGGGCATACTCCCCGTGTCTCACCTCCCACCATACCCCCATAGTTTGAGGTCATTGGCTGACCATTTCTACTGGACCTACGAAAACCAATCAGGGCACTGGAATACCCACGCCAAGCATCCAACACCCTTTTGTGGGTTGTATGGGCGGGATTAACCATACATAACAGTTTGTATGGCACAGTGCCCCTTTGTTCCCATCCATGACCTAATCACATGATCTAAGGAATGTAAGGGCCCTTCTAACCCCTTTTAAGAATGATTTATATATATATATATATATATATATATATATATATATATATATATATATATATATATATATATATATATATATATATATATATATATATATATATATATATATATATATATATATATATATATATATATATATATATATATATATATATATATATATATATATATATATATATATATATATATATATATATATATATATATGTATATATTTATATGTATATATAGATATATATTTGTATATACATATATAGATATATTTTTATATTCATATATATTATATATATATATATATATATATATATATATATATATATATATATAATTTCTGAGGAGGAGCAATTAGATATTAAATGACATTTATAGCTAAATGTATATGAATAAAAAAATTTCATGGTAAAAATGTTATGGTGATACATACATATATATAAACATAAACATATATATGTATATATATATATATATATATATATATATATATATATATATATATACATATACATATAAAGATATATATGACTGTAAAATATTTTCTGTTAAGACAGAATTCCATCTAAGAGAAGGAGCCCATAAAAACACCAAGGGGTAGAAATTATAGCGTCATATTTCGAAGACAACTGTCTTCCTCAGTGGACAAGTAATTATAATTACCTGTCCGTTGAGGAAGACAGTTGTCTTCAGAAATATAACTATAATTTCTACCCTTTGATGTTATATGGACTCCTTTATATATATATATATATATATATATATATATATATATATATATATATATATATATATATATATATATATAAAATATATTACAAGTATATATGTAATATATATATATATATATATATATATATATATATATATATATATATATATCACAGTGACAATTTTTATTCACAGACATTAAGCTACAAATATAATTTAATATCTAATTTCCTCTACCTCAGAAGTAATATATATTTTTATATAATATATATGTGTATATATAGAAACATATATATATATATATATATATATATATATATATATATATATATATATTTATATATTTATATATTTATATATATATGTGTATATATGTATATATATAATTATATATCTCACCTATTACACAGGTGAAAAATAAGACACCGGGTGTAGGTCCTGACCAGTTTCGACTTTATTTCCAAGCCATTGACGAAGGACTAATACATAGTATTAGAAGTCACAAACATATATACTACAAAAACAGTACTGACGAATTTACACAACTATTTGAGACTACAAATCCACCCACAGCCAGGTGTCAAGGTAGGAGTGGCCTTCAAAACTCATTTGTCTAAAAATTGCAATATACTCTCAGGGGATAATACTGATAAACATACCGACCATAGGAGACTACAGATCCACACCTGACAGGTGTCAGGGAGGCGGGGTTGGAAAACTCATTAGTACTGCTGCCCCATACTGTGCTTACAAATATGATAATCTTATTTCCATACATCTCTACTGCCTACCTTAAACTTTAAACAATTTACAAATTTCTTTTATTATTAAAGGATCAAGTTTATACATCCCTTGACTGATATTCATATTATGGCTATAACTTACTTTTATAAAGCTAGACTCAATGATATTCCTTTTCAGTGCGTTTTTAGAATATACAATCTTTTTGCCCCTCCCAGTTGACAGCACGATTGTTCTCACTAACATGTACAAAATTACCCCTGTTCCCCTGTCATATCTCACATTTTTTTAAGCTGTTTAATTCTCTTTTCCAGTGCTTTACCTGTTTGGCCACTATAAAAGTTGTCACAAGACATACATGGAATTTTATACACACACCTCTAGTATTGTCGGGATACTTGATAAGTACATGTTTCGTTGTTTTATTATTCTTAACACCAAAATTCCAAAGAAAATGGGGGATATCTTTCATATTATTATTGTAAGGCAGTACAAGCAATTTTTTTGTGGTCCAAGGTTCTTTTTGGTTTTGATACATAGTCACCTTTTGCCGCTTCTAATGCATTGTTTAATACACTATCAGGATATTTCAATTTCTTGCATGTATTTCTAATCTTATCTATTCCCTCATCAATATATTCAGGGCTACATACACGTAATGCTCTTAAAAACATAGATGAAAACACTGATTTCTTAACCTCATTGCTTTGTCCGGAATAGAAATGCAAATAGGAAGAAATATTAGTAGGTTTTCTATACACACTATATTTAAACCCACTACTATTTCTTCGTATGAGGACATCCAAAAAGGGTAAGCGCCTATTGTTTTCCATTTCCATAGTAAATTTAATTGATGGTACTAAATGATTTAACTTGGCAAAAAAGTTATTTACATCTTCGTTCCTGGCCATACACAAATTATGGCGTTTAATCTTCTCTTTTCAAAACATTTCAAATGTAAGTTACTTAACACTGGGGATGGAGGGTTTCCATTGCCATACCAAAATTTTTTAGTAAAATTTACCATTAAATTCAAATTCACATTCTTTCACACATAATTTGATCAGTTCAATTAAAGTGCTTTTAGAAAATGGGATATCCAGCTGCGTGTCCTCTAATAATTCCGATAAAAACGCCAGCAGATCATCAATTGGCACCGTTGTGAATGGTGATACAACATCAAAACTCACAAGCCTGGATTCACTAATGGGTTGATTATACACTATAAAAGTCTATTTTTTTAAACCTGGCAAACATGGACTTGGCTGCTTGCCGCTGACTGGATAGACGTCCTGTTGTCCGAATCTCACAGTTTTGTTTTCACACAGTTACAGAATTGTGATTATACGGCCATAGAGCGAGTTAAGAGCTAAGATATGCAATGTTATGTAATACCAGTTGTAATAAACGTAAGTATTAAGAACTTACATACTGAATTATTATGTGTATATTATTATATATATATATATATATATATATATATATATATATATATATATATATATATATGTGTGTGTGTGTGTGTGTGTGTGTGTGTGTGTGTGTGTGTGTGTGTGTGTGTGTGTGTTATGAAACACTTACCGAAGCCGTAGACTAGAAATGTGTGTCAAACGCATGAGCTGTAATTTTTAATTTCTAGCTAGATTTTTAGTGCAATCATGCCGTTAGTGGTTTGGAAATAACCAAAACGTGTTTATTGTACATTGCTGAAGGTTTTCTAACGCCATAAAACAAAAAACTACTGTACAAGTTTAAACTTGGCGGAAAAGTTGAGGTGGTGTTGTGGGAGGAACAGCCACTGGGTTGACACAAGTTGACGTATTCTCAGCGGGAGGTTCAAATTTGGGTTGTGGTGCTATTGTGCTCCTAAAATAATCATTAAGATGTTTATAAATCATTATGGTAATTTTTTTCATTTCAAAAATACTTCAGACGGAATGTCATTAATATTCTAGGATATGTATAAAGGCAAATTGAACATGCATTAGATTTATGAATACTTTTTTTCTAGCTATTATGCTACTCTCTGCTATATAAAATTTCAGCAAATTGATTGTTCTTCAACTAGAAATTTTCAGTTATGCCTTTGCCTGGTGTTTGAAGTTCCTTCATGCGTCCTTTGATCTATATCGTCTCTTATGGCCGTGGCTGAAATAGGTGAAATAGATAGTGAGGCACCTACTCGAAAGTCGATTCTAAGCTGAATAATTCTGGTTGTCAGTGGTGTGTGCAGACGACAACTCACCGGCTGTTCCTCCCACAACTCCATCTCCTCAACTTTTCCGCCAAGCTTAAATTTCTACGATAATTTTTTGTTCTTAGGCGTTAGAGAACCTTCAGCAATGTACAATAAACACATTTTTTGTTATTTCCAAACCACTTATGGCATGATTGCGCTAAAAAATCTAGCTAGAAATTAAACATTGAAGTTCATGCTTTTGAAACATTTTTCTAGTCAACGGCTTCGGTAATGTTGTTTCATAATTGTTATATATATATATATATATATATATATATATATATATATATATATATATATATATATATATATATATATTATATATATATATATATATTAGTTCTTAATACTATACAACTGGATACATATAACAGCTCTTAACTCGCTCTAAGACCGTATAATCACAATTCTGAAACAGTATGAAAAAAAAAAAAAACTGAGATTCGGACAACAGGACGTCCATCCAATCAGTGGCAAGCAGCTAAGTGCAAGTTTGCCAGGTTTAAAAAAATAGACTTTTGGTACTTGGCTAGATTGTACGTTGCGCAACCAACTGAGCTGCTAATTGGCCTGGCGGGAAAGTTTGTTTTGTGGGTTTTTATTGTACCATACATATACGGTAGCGATGGAGAGGTCACACACAACTTCTTTATAAGGCTTTCGTACCTAACAGGTTTTTCACTTTCCTATTGAAACCATTATTCACATTGTTTAACGGGTTCTTATTTAATTCTTTATTTGTGCTATCATCGCCCAAAAGACTATCCCTTTTGTCATGTATATTTGTATTTTTTTTTCAGTTCATTGATGGCAACTATAAATCTTTTGGGGACGTTTGTGGTGTCTGATTTTTTCAAACTTCCATAAATCACTCCCCCTAACTATGTTCACTTCTTCGCTAGTTAAATCACTATATTTTTTCCAAATTGCACAGTCCTTTGGTAATTTCCACACTGTTCCTTCCGCCAGTTGTGTGTGACCTCTCCATCGCTACCGTATATGTATGGTACAATAAAAAACCCAAAAACAAACTTTACTGCTAGGCCAATTATCAGCCCAGTTGATTCCTCGTCTTACAATCTAGCGAAGTACCTAGTGGATATCCTCAACCCATTGGTAGGTACTACCTCATATGCCAATATCAAGAATAAAGTGGACTTGATTAAGAAACTAAATAGTGTACAGATTAATAGTGAATCCAGGCTTGTGAGTTTTGCTGAAGTATCGCCTCAAAAAGGTGTCAATTGACGATCTGCTGGAGTTTTTATCGGAATTATTAGAGATCACACAGCTGGATATCCCATTTTCTAAAAGCACTTTAATTGAACTGATCAAATTATGTGTGAAATAATGTAAATTTGAATTTAATGGTAAATTTTACTCAAAAAATTTTAGTATGGCAATGGGAAACCCTCCATCCCCAGTGTTAAGTAACTTACATATGAAATGTTTTGAAAAGAGAAGATTAAACGCCATAATTTGTGTATGGCCAGGGAACGAAGATGTAAATAACTTTTTTGCCAAGTTAAATCATTTAGTACCATCAATTAAATTCACTATGAAAATGGAAAATGATGGGGGTGCTTACCATTTTTTGGGCGTCCCCATACGAAGAAATCGTAATAGGTTCAAATATAGTGTGTATAGAAAACCTACTAATATTTCTTCCTATTTGCATTTCTACTCCGGACAAAGCAATAGGGTTAAGAAATCAGAGTTTTCATCTATGTTTTTAAGAGCATTACATGTATGTAGCCCTGAATATATTGATGAGGAAATAGATAAGATTAGGAATACATGCAAGAAATTGAAATATCCTGATAGTGTATTAAACAATGCATTAGAAGCGGCAAAAAAGATTATGTATCAAAACCAAAAAGAACCTTAGACCAAAAAAATTTGCTTGTACTGTCTTATAATAATATGAAAGATATTCCCCATCTTCTTAAGAATTTTGGTGTTAATGTCGCATTTAAGAACAATAAAACAATGAAACATGTACTTATCAAGAACGCTCCCGACAATACAAAAGGGTGTGTATATAAAATTCCATGTAAGTCTTGTGACAACTTTTACATTGGCCAAACGGGTAAAGCACTGGAAAAGAGAACAGAACAGCATAAGCAATGTGTGAGATATGCACAGGGGGACGGGTAATTTTGTGCATGTTAGTAAGAACAATCGTGCTGTCAACTGGGAGGGGCAAAAAGGATTGTATATTCTAATAACGCACTGAAAAAGAATATCATTGAGCCTAGCTTTATAAAAGAAAGTTACAGCCATAATATGAATCTCAGTCAAGGGATGCATAAACTTGATCCTTTAATACCAGAAGAAATTTGTAAACTGTTTAAATTTTAAAGTAGGCAGTAGAGATATATGGAAATAAGATTATCATATTTGTAAGCACAGTATGGGGGCAGCAGTGCTAATGAGTTTTCAACCCCGCCTCCCTGACACCTGTCAGGTGTGGATCTGTAGTCTCCTATGGTCGGTATGTTTATCAGTATATTGCGATTTTTAGACAAATGAGTTTTGAAGGCCACTCCTACCTTGACACCCGGCTGTGGGTGGATCTGTAGTCTCAAACAGTTGTGTATGTTCGTCAGTACTGTCTCTGTAGTATATATATTTGTGACCTCTAATACTACGTATTAGTCTTTCGTCAGTGGCTTGGAAATAAAGTTGAAACCGGTCAGGACCTACACCCCGTCTCATATTCTCACCTGTGGTAATGTGTGATAAATGAATCATGTACAAAAGTGATTATAATCATATATATGTTTATATATATATATATATATATATATATATATATATATATATATATATATATATATATATATATGAAGACAACAAAGGCAATATATTTGGAATGTCAAAGAATTCGAAATATATATATATATATATATATATATATATATATATATATATATATATATATATATATATATATATATATATATATATGAAGACAACAAAGGCAATATATTTGGAATGTCAAAGAATTCGAAAAATATGGCTTCAATGTGTATAGTTGTTTTATGGGCCGTTTTATCTTCACAGTGTATTGTTAGCAGTAAATGATAATCATATTATACATGTATGTATATCTATATATATATATATATACATACAGTATATATATATATATATACACAAATATATGTATATATTTTATATATTAAAATATATATATATATATATATATATATATATATATATATATGTATATATATATATATATATATATATATATATATATATATATATATATATATAAATATTATATGTATATATATATATATATATATATATATATATATATATATATATATATACAGTATTTATACACACATGCATATATATATATATATATATATATATATATATATATATATATATATATATATATATATATATATATATATATATATATATATATATAATTTCTTGATGGTTAGCAGCCTCTTAATTATAATATTCTCTCTCTCTCTCTCTCTCAAACAGAGGCCTAAAGGTTTTCTGTATGCAAGCCCAGATCGCTTTGCCCTTGCATCGGATAGAGCTTGGCCGTTTGGTATATATTAGCTATGTGTAAATTACTCTGTTACTGGATTAG
Source organism: Macrobrachium rosenbergii (assembly GCF_040412425.1). Lineage (NCBI taxonomy): Eukaryota > Metazoa > Arthropoda > Malacostraca > Decapoda > Palaemonidae > Macrobrachium > Macrobrachium rosenbergii. The sequence goes on from NC_089796.1 coordinate 44,607,401, forward strand.
CTTTAGAATTGTATTCTCTAGCAGTAATAAATGAGAAACCAACAGCCTTGTAATTCGGGAAGTGCAAGAGGCTGTTCCCGAAAGAACTGTTTTGCCCACAGAACTAAATTTATGTATGGTGCTACATTAAGCTCGTAAATGTCTAATGATTTTCATTCTTATGCTTGCTTACAGGAATATGTACCAACTGTGTTCGATAACTACGCGGGCACTCATTCGGTAGAAGGAAGATCATACTCTTTGACTCTCTGGGATACAGCTGGCCAGGAGGAATACGAAAGGTTACGTCCACTTTCGTATCCAGGAGTAAGGGCACATTTGTATTTATACTTTAATAATTAAGCATATACTGTATAAAAGTTTTTATTTACATCTTATGTTGAATGGAAAACTGCCACAAATTTTGTGTGAATTACAATTTTCCCTTGCATACAAACTTCCTTATATATATATATATATATATATATATATATATATATATATATATATATATATATATATATATATATATATATATATATATATGTAAGTATGTATGTATATGTACATATATGTATATGTACATATACATATATATATATATATATATATATATATATATATATATATATATATATATATATATATATATATATATATATATATATATATATATATTCTTTGATCTTGTGCAAATGTTGATTGTCACAGGGTAATTAAACATGAGTACAGTGAGTGCTGAGCGGTAGAGGTGTCTACTCACTAGATTGATCCTGCGTTTTCCCTCGTCTTTAGAGACAAGTGCAGGGTTATTATATGTCGAACGTTTTCCCCAAGACAAAAGTATGTAGGTCTAGGAGATTGTTATACGCTACAAAAATTGCATTTTGTACCAACAAAATATATACAAGATTACAAGCAAAGACAGTCATCAACCATAAATGTTAATTTCTCAGTCACATATGTGAACAGGGAGAAGAATAAAATTCTAACCACTTATACAACCTATCATATACCAGTGCAGAAGCTGATAAGGCCCCAAGTCTTAGTTTAGTATTTTGCTTGAACACTAAACTCAGGAAGAGTTAGGAGAACCTGTTAATTCTGTTTCATGTACAGCAAGAATAACGTGGTAAGTATAACTAGTATCAAACAGAGATAGCACATTACCCCTGTTCCCTTCATGTTTAGGAGAGGTGGATAGAGTCACAGCCTTTGGCCTTAGCCTTTGGATGGGAAGTGCTGTTCTATAACTCACTGTTTGCATCGGGCCAGACCAGCATGGTTGTCTTCATTACAAGAGAGAGACAGCAGAAAGGATGGCTGTCTTCATTACAAGAGAGAGATAGCCGAAAGGACCATGTGCACTGCCTCTTATGAAACCTAAGGCTAGATGCTTACATGTCCAAGTGAAGCTTTGGTTCCTACATCCCTCTCCTCTAGACGCTTGCCCACAGTACCCGAGGAACTGAGTTCATCACAAGAGGTATTGGGTGATTCTGCTTAATCCTCATAGGATGATTGGTAGGCAAGCAAGAGTTCAGAAGTGATTTGCTGTTGGAGAATGCTCTTGGTTACAATCTGGCAGGAGAAGAGGCTACAAATGGTATCACGACTGTTTAAAACTAAGTTAATGCATTATGCCTAAAGCTACTCCAGTGAGAGACAGATGAATACTTTTGTAGGGGGATCCATTTGTAGGAGGAAGGTCTCAGAGTCCTCTGGTACATAGTCTCTCTAACACACCGGTGGAAGGAAAGTTTTCAGGTCCAGAGACCACAGAATTTACCCCTTCCAACATCCTACAGGCATCTTGAATGATGGCAAAGACTAGAGTAAAACTGAAACTTCATTCAATTAAAGAAACAGAATGCCAGCATAAGTGCTTCTTCAATCCTATCTGAAGTGGCCCTGATGGAGTAAGCCACTGGAATCTACACATTTCCACTCCGTAAGAAAGGGGCCCCTCTACCCAAGTATAAGGGCATTTGCAGCTGACCAACCTGGATATGGCTCATGGGAACATCTGGAAGGATGTCAGACCACTTCCCAGGGATAAATGATGAGAGCTCTGGGCTAAAGACAAGGAAGACAGTGAATGGTCGATGTTCTCTTTTATCACTGACAACCAGCTATGAAACTGGCATAGGCAGAACTGGTACTAGGTGCCAGACAACTAACCCTAGGTAACCACTGCCTTTGTTGGGAATGAATCTTCCTGGTTTGTTTTGGTTGTGGATATATCATGTCTTGAACCAGAGACAAGGGGATGGTCCCTTGCAGTGTTGCCTGGAATGGATAGTCTGACTAAAGCTGGACCACTGCTCACTGGTGCCCAGTCACCACAGATAGTTTGGCAGGAGACGGGTCAGACCTCCTCCCTGAAGAAGTCTGGACACAGAACCAATAACAGGCATGGTCATCACTTGCACCATATGTGGATTTGTCTTGCAAAAAGGAGCAGTTTGTGTCACCTCTCTTCAGGGAAGAGTGGCACCTGTGTGGAGTCCTATGGGATTTTCATGGATCTCTGTGCCTCTCCCACAATCTGGGAATCAAGAAGGGTAAGGAGAGGGAGAAGGGGGTGAGAAGGAAGAATAAGAAAAGGAAAATCATGATGGTATTTCCCACCTTTGTTCAGATTTTCCCACTTGCTGAGTCTAGCCTTTGAGGCCAAGGACATAGTCGAGGTGAGCATTTGAGAACCTATATAGGACCCATGAGTTGCAACAGCAGTACCAGTAGCAGAAGCCAGCATTTCCTCACTCCTTGAAGTATGTGTACCTTTAATCTGGACAGCATCATTAGCAGCAGCAGCAGCTGGGACAGTAGCCACAGCCAACTGTGGCAGAAACAAGGTGACAGACAGCTCTTTTTTTCATCCTGAAGGACTGCCAGAGAGCCTTCACCAACTCTTGGGGGCTGAAATGAGCTTTGGAGAGCCTGGCGCAGCAGAGTTCAGGGCAGTGACAGCAGGAGACTCCTCAATAAACAAGGGACACTCGCCAACAAATCACTGGGAACTGAAGAGGAGATGGAGGAAGGATGACTGATTGATCTCAACGGTACCACCCCAGATTTTCCAGGAGAGAGAGAACAGAGAGAACTGGAATCTGCTGCAGGAGTTGTATGACCAGAAGATAAGGCAGCTCAAGAGTGAAGGGAGGTGTATTACCCCCAACAATGCAGAATATGCCCTCTTGCTGCCTAGGACATCCTCTTATCAGGTTTGACCTACACTTGGTCACAATCACAGATCTCAGATCTCTGAACAGACATGCTAAAGAATATTTACACACAAAAACACAACCACCAGCAAAAGTATTGGCAAAGCAAAAAGTAAGGGATCAGTTAGGTGAGTGGTGAACTCACCCCAGGTCACCCACATATTTTTTAACTAACATTAAAAGTCTCAACATCTGAATGAGCTTGCGCTTAAGTGATACTCCTTTATATACTGTAAGAGGAAGGTTTGTGAACTTTGTTGGAACAAATATATCTCTAAGCTTGATACATAAGACATCATGATAAATAAAGGATTATTTACCTATAAGGTAGCCATATATTTTCCATTATTGATTATTTTTATTATTTCTTGCAGACCCATGTTTTCATAGTTTGCTTTGCTTTGGATAACCGTGCCAGCTTTGAGAATGTGTCTTCAAAGTGGCTTCCAGAATTAAAACAGCACTGTCCAAAAGCATCAATAATACTTGTTGGTAAGTGTAGTTTTAAGGTTTCTTTTCATGAGACTAATATATTTTTTCTTCCATTCAACTAGTCTAGATTGGCAAAATAGTTCAAGAGCCATTCTTATTCAAATTACTTTTAATTTTAATTTTTTAAAGCTGAATTATATCAAATACAGTATGTATCCCTCAATGCTGAAATTTTTATTTAGCAGGATCAAAATAGGTGGATGTCATTGTGAGTTCACGGGAAGTAGCTTCATTCTTGTTACATCCTATTCTAATGTGCTATAAAGATGTTATTCCATGAAGCTAGGTAAAGCTAATCCTTAGGAAGTCTGATGAAACTGCTGTAGTGCAACTTGTATTAACCTCTCAGTTTTCTTTCATATACACTGAATTCGAGCATTTGAAAAAATCTGTCTTACACCCTCTGTTCCCAGGAGCCAACATCTTGAAGTTAGTTGTCCCCATTGGTAGACCACTTAGAACTGATTGGTTAATAAGGGATTTGCTTCCGTTCTGTTTAGTTAGGTTTTTTAAGTTTGAAATCCATGAATATTTTCACATCCATGGGTATTTTCACATTGTTTGAATGTGCAGTTGTGGCAGTGTGAATTCATGTTTTAAAGTTTGGGAATATGAACCACCATATATTTATTAAGGGAGTATTCTTTGATGACTGCTGGTTCAGTCATTGGAGCTTGGTAACTGTTGGTAATTATGATCAGGTAGATGAGTGGTGGTGAACTGCCCATTCACATGATTGTCAGCTCCACTTCTTCAGCTGTTATGAAGACAAGACATTTCTGTTTTCCAGGTGTTATAGATCTTGACATGCTTGTTAAGCTTTTCATTATATACTTTTACTTTGTTTGGTGGTTGTTCAGTTTGTCAGCGATACTAGATCAATGATAACTTGTGTATATCTTTGTGGCAAACTATATTTATATAAAACAAAGCCTCAAGTTTATGGTATCATTACAGTTATACTGTACATTGGTACAGTAATACATTATATTAACCTTTATTATTACAGCAAAACTGTAAGTTTGTATGTCAGAAAAACAAGCATTTAATTATGAGTTATAACCTGCTTTCTGTAGGGTGGATTTTTAGTGTGAACTACTGCTGAGGAGCTCTTCAGGTTATTCTCTTTTCTTACTGTTTTCTCCTTCCTTCACAGTCTTCACACTGTTGAAGAAGGGTGGCCTTAGTGAGTCTTTTCCTTGTGGTTATCCCTTAGGATTTCCCTTGAGCATTCCCTTCTCCTGTAGAAAAGCTGCCAGTCTTTGATATCTTCACTGGGACTGAAATACTGGGAAAAGTTGTTAATTCTGTCATGAGTGTTCATGACTGAATTTCAGCAAAACTTCCAAAGAAGTTGCACATTGGTTCTCTACGTGTTTGGTCAATTATTCGACTGCTATATCTCAGTCATTGTCCATGAAGGGTTATGAGAGGTTAGGAGGAAGGAGTGAGCATGCTGAAGCACTTCTGTTTGCCTTCTGTCTTCTCTTCTTCTTTCAGATTGTAAGTATGTTTATTCCCAAGTTTCCTTTCATCCCTCTATGGGTTGGACACCACTCTTACCTTTAACTTTCCTTTGTACAAGTTGATGCAGGGGAGATGTTGGAAGTGCAGAGGAGTTCAAGCGCACTTCTTACAATGCTGGGGTAGTGATCAGGATGTTCATTCCTGATCACTTCTGTTGTTGTGCCTGATCCTGTAACAACTGTATGATTCTGTTCGACAGATTCTGGGTGGTTGTTGAAGTTTTCTCCTGTCAGTATCCCATTTAATGATATGCACACTAACCGTGTTCATTATGTCTCTTGCTGAACATGCCCTGGTCTTACATTTTATATGCTCACACACATTTCATGTTTTATTATTGCATGGCTAGACTGATACCATTCACAGTATGCGATTATTGAACTGGCTTTGCTTGTACAGGGTAGATAGAAAGAATCAGCTTGTACTGTAAGTCGACAGGCCTTTTTTTTCCCTCTCAATAACTCTAGCTCTGTTTTATATGTTGAAAGTATGTGGAACTGAATGCAGAGTGAGTGTGCCAAGTGACATTTTTCTTGCACAGGCCAGATAGCTGGCTGCTTGATCTTTCTGGGAAGTGGAAGAGCTTCCATTGTGTTTGGAAATTTGTCTGAAACTGTCCATATGGCAATTCCCACAAAAGAACTCCCATACTTTTTGTGTTCTTTGTAGGAACCATGCAAGGTCTGGCAAGTCCTTTGCAGATGAAGCATAGGTGTTAAACTTGCCAGTGCCTGATACAACTTTTGTCTAGTACAACTGCAGCTTTTCTTTGTTGTGGCACATGCCCAGCTCGGCCTGTGCTTATTGCCATCCTTTCCCCTTACTGAGTGAGACTTCCTGAGCTTGTACTAGTACCACCCCATGGCTTAGGTTTCTAAGGCAGGGTGGGGGTACCCCTTTATAAGGCATAAAGATCCCCTTCACCCATAGGATTTGTGGTTTGTTACTTGATCTCTTGTCCCACCCTCTGAACTACTACTGAGAGGGTAAAAGTGCTGAGAATGGATGAGGATGGTTCTTTCTTCACGCATACTCTTGTAGCTGGTGTTTCTTTCGCAGGCTTTTTGAGGAGAGGTCTCAGTCTTTTAAGGACACTTCTTCTCTTCTGTCTCTATTGAGTTTCATACAGTCGGCCAGGGACTGGCCTTCACAGAATGATTAACCATCAGAAGATTTACTGAAGCCCTGAAAGGTGCATGGTCTGCCTTCCCTTGCAGACTCCTTTACAAAAGGCCTTGGTTCTTGCTTCCCAGGGAATCATTCTAAGATAGTAGGTAGGTGAATGCAAAAGCACACCACCACCATACTGCTCTCTCTCTCTTGGCAACTCATTCTTGTTCCCTGTTATTTGTGAAAAGGAGTCACTCATGTTCCCAACCCTCTCTTGTTTAAGGTCACATGATCATCCAGAGTACAAATCTGTTTTTGGTTCCAGTTTCTACTAGCAATAAATTTTCATCCAAACAACTGCCTTGAGAAAATTTATCACTCTTTAGTTCTACTTATTTCCTCAGAATTCACATGTACATCATAATTGGTTATAAGACTGTCACCTCTCTGAAACTCAGACCAGCAATAAGTTGATTGATGTCATCACCCTGAAATTCAGGAGCATTAATAAGTTTGTTGATGCCATACTTTTTCCTCAACTCTTACATTGTAAGAAACTGGACCAACTGTCCAACAACAATAAACACACTGACCATAGTATAGAGTTCTCAGTTTACATTTTTGCCCAAATGTTGAGTTGATTTTTTGCCTCATTTTTGCTGCCTTATGAGTTTTAAGCAAATCAGATCATGCAGTGATATAACATTTCAAAAAGATTTCTGCTGAAATAAGACCTGTTGTTGCATGATGTAATACAAATTGCATCAGAAATTTACACAGCTTTAATTTCAAATTTTCCTTCTTTTCCTATGGTTTTTTAAGGGTCTGAACTGCTTTCTCTGCTTCTTCATTAATTGATGGTTGCATATAAGTAACTTACCAAGTAATTACATAGCTATAGTTTCAACTCGTGCGCTAGCTTAAATTTTAAAAATAGCAGTAGCACTTCTATTGTTTTTGAGTAGGTGACTAGCCCCGCCCACTATCGGGGAACAACAAGAAAAACACAGCTGAAGAGCTCAGTTCGTTTCTGCCGGCTTCTGACTGAATATCAGTTGTATGCAGCAGCTTATTTTTGCTTTTCACCACTTGTTGGTTGATGTTTCCCCAAGATTTGGTGAAATACTCTTACTTTTGGTAGCCTTCAAGCTTGTTAGCTTTAGTTTAGGTTTTATGAACCCTTTTTTGATCTTATTATGTCATACTCTAGTTCCTCCAGTATTCGTTTTTGTAGTGAAGGGTGCAAGATGAGACTTATGAAAGCTTCTTATGATTCTCATGCTATTTGTACTAAGATGAGACTTATGAAAGCTTCTTATGATTCTCATGCTATTTGTACTAATTGTAGGGGGCAATTGTGTACTAAAGATCTAACATGTGATGAGTGCAAGGACTGGGATGATAGAAAATGGAAGGTTTTGAAGTCCCATTTGGATAAGCTTGAAAGGGATAGGAAGAGAAAGGCAGCCTCTAGAGCTGAAAGGAGGGGTTTAGCTAGCTTAGAATCTACACCCAAGCCTAGTAATGTAGATAATGTGACTATTCTCTCTTCCCTATTCCTGTCTTGTCTCCCATCACCAGCCCTCCTACTATACCACCTACTCCTATGCCTGGCTCCCATGCTTCCGACCCTAATCCCATTGCCAGTCTTGAATCCAGATTCAATCAGAAAATCAATCTGGTACAGTAGTGAATACTGTGGCTGAATTTGGGATGTCCCTAAAGGTCTTAATGGACAAAGTGTTTGTGGACGAAGTGACTAGTGACAGTGCAGTATTAGTGGATGAGGTGGCTACTCATCCTGCTGATTCTCCTAGACGAAGGTCCCTGTCATACTTGCCCTAAACCTGAGAGGAGGAGTCACACCGGAGGTCCAGGGAAGGTCGGTGGGGTTTACCCATGGGTAGTTGCCCCCTCAGTTGAGCCTTCGATTGATCCCAGGCTTCGACAGACAGCCGTTGGAAAGACATCTCTGTGAAAATGCATCAGTTGTCCTCCGGTTCTGAGGAGTCCAGTCCTGACAAGAGGCACTGATGGCGCTCAGCCTTTGAAGAGGCAAGGTCACTTATTGGTGCTTTGCTAGCCATCGGACATATCCTTCACTGCAAAGCTCCCACCTGAGTAGGGGGGCTCCATGGCTATACCACCATGCCACTACAGGTTAAGGTGAGCATCAACCAGAGGCAGTATCCACCTGCGTAGCTCTCTTACCAGGTAAGGAAACAACAAACATTGTATTAATGCTAGCAACTTTTCTATTTAAAATTCATTACCATTACTGAATGTTTTGGAGTAGAATATGTCCATGTATCCCACCTCCTGTCATTGTGGGATTCAGCTAAGTAATTACTTGGTAAGTTACTTATATGTAAATGTTATTCCCATGATAAAATTAAGTTTCATATATACTTACTAAGTCATTACAGAATCAGAGCCCTCCCTCCTCCCCTCTCATGGACATAAGGGTACAGATGAATTGAGCTCTTTAGCTGTGTTGTTCCTGTTGTTCCCCATTAGTGGGCAGGGCTAGTCACCTACATGAAAACAATAGAAGCGCTACTGCGATTTTCAAAATTTAAGCTGCCATGCAAGTTGAAACTATAGCTATGTAATCAACAAGTAGCTATGTAATTACATGGTAAGTATATATGAAACTTAATTTTATCACGAAAATAACATTTTTATGGTGCTGAAAAGATGTAGCATAGTCCATTAGTCTTAGTCAGAAAGGAAGTTTCCAGTGAAGTAAAGGAAATTCCATTATCCGAAGCTATCGTATCAGGAAACCCATAGGAAGCACACTGTATTCTTAAAATATCTTATAATGTTGAATTATCAGTAGAGCTGGGGCTCTCCTCTAGCCACTTGGATTATTCATTAATAATAACAGAACAAAATTTCCCCACAAAGGGTTCTACAAAATCCAGATGAACTCTTTGCCAAGGACCGCTAAGCCACTCCTATGAATAAAGAGGAGCAAAAAGGTTTGTCTGAGAGTTTGACAAGCTGTGCAGCCCAGGACCAAACTTTCTAAATCCTTATTTATTCCAGGCCAACAAGCATGCAGTAGAGCCAAGGGTTTTGTTTTAATAATGCCTTGACGTCTTGAATGTATAATTCCATTAGAACTGCCTCATGTTATGTCAACAGTAACACTACACATCACTCCCAAAATATGCAACCATCTTCAACAGTTAACTCCAGTTTTTTCACTCATAAACATCTTTACTTCCCCTTTAACAAAGTGAGGCCAATCAAACATAATATATTCATATATTTTGGATAAAATATAGTCAGTTTCTGTTGTGGAATGTATCGAAGATTCATGCTTGATATTCAGCCTCTGATCTGAATCTAGGTAGAGAGTGCACTTGCATATTATTGTGATGCACATAACTTCACAGGAGTATGCAGATAAAATAATAGCATAACATTGCAAATGAGTAGGTGTCAGAGTTGGCAATGAGGCGTCAGTACTTAATACTGTAGTGCTAAGGGTTTATGGTCCATAAGTAAAGTAAATTTTCCATCATACAAATATTGGTGAAAATATTTGACACCATTAACAAACAAAAGGACCTCCTCCTCTATTTAGGAATAATTTCTCTTTCAAACATAGAAGAAACAGGCATTCTTTACTACTAGGAAATACTTATGATATCATAGTCCCAAAGTCAAAGGAAGAAAAGAAGAGCAACTTTGTATTTTTTTTTAGTTAACATCAAAATGAGCAAGTACCGTGGCACGAGTGTTATTTGAAGTTTGTACCCTGACTTGTTAAAAGAACCTTCTTTCTTAGTTGTTCTTAACCATTTCTCATTTGTTCTAAAGAGCACATTTGAGGGACTTTAGTTATGTAAGATTTCCAGTTTGCTTTAGATTTAACCTTACCAGGAAAAGTTTTAATCCATCCTGGCTGACCACATAGCCTTAATAATTCTCTTACAAAAAAGAGCATTTATCCTTTCGCAGTTTTGAATTGCTTCCTTTCAGTCTCTCTCATACCATTTCAAGTCTCTGAATATGCTCGGCATTAGAATGGCCACAAATCAAATATCATCCAAATGGACGACTTCAACTGGAATACCACATAACAGTTTAAACTGAAACAAGCACAGATGTGTGTTTATTGTAAATGATACCTATAAGTTTTTTACTTCTAATTGCTCATAAGCTCTTGAAAAACTAAGTCTTAAGAAAATATTCCTTCCATTTAAACTAGCACATATATGAAATTGTTTTAGTAATGGATACCAGTCAACCTTTGTGTATTTATTAATGGTAACCTTGAAATTTGCACATAACTATATATCATTATTTGGATTTGATATGGTATCAAGATACCCAGTACCACAGTTAACCACCTCTAATACCCCATTTTCTGCCATACTATGTAGTTTTTAAATACAGGCAGTCCCCGGTTTACGATGGAGGTTCCGTTTTTACGCCGCGTCATAAACCGAAAAATCGTCAAAAATCCTAAGAAAACCTTACTTTTAATGCTTTGGGTTTATTGAAAACGATGTAAACTGCATTTTTATTGAGTTTTTCATAAAAAAAAACTCCGAATTTGGATTATTCTGCCGTTTTGGGGTAATTTTCTTCTGTCGGATCGGCGTACGACGCGCCATAACCCCGGAACATGCGTCATAAACTGGGAAATAATTTCTGATGAATATATTTGAAAATCGTTGTAACCTCGGAACGTCGTAAGCCGGACCCTTTGTAAACCAGGGACTGCCTGTACTTTCTTTCAGGGTACAGTATAGGTAATGGCTCAAAGTGTAAAAAATTTAGGACACCCAAAATTTTTTTGCATACACTAGTTCTTCCCTAAAAATCTCTTGAATTTTTACCTGGAAATAAGATCGATTTCCAAACTAGAGCTTGGAAAATGAATTAACTGAAATATTCACACAATCCAGTGGCATTACAGTTAATCAGGAATGACCAAACAAATGTACATCATTAACGATCAGTAACAATAGTTGGTAAAGTATTACCATACCTGCCCCTCTGAACTCTTCAGCTTTCACAACTGCAGCACTGCCACTGGTGTAGGTAGTCAAGGTTGTTTCACATTGCTGAATTGTGACACTTACAAGTCTCTGTAATTGATCCATAGAGCTTATGGGAGTGTCAGTCAATCTTTGAGACAAAACCTCCCCATATAAGAAATGTGTCTTGTAAATCATTACAGTATAAGTATATATTCTTGTAGCACAAACATCACATAAAAATAATCTGTATTTTTCCTAGTTATACAAACCCAAGTAAAATATGTATATCTAACTTTCACCTATGAACACCCAAAATTTGTCTCATGAGCTGGGGTTAGAAAGTGGGGTTGATGGTCAAATGAGTAGGCAGTTCCCATACCTGGTGATACTACCTTGCTACCAAGCTTCGGTGAACAAACTAGCTGTTGCTGAAAGATACTCACTAAAGAGACTTGGGATTGTTTACCTAAGAAAAATGCAATTTATTATTAGAATGTTTCAGGTTTGTGATTTCAGTTTTGTGTGATAAATCAGAAATGAAGTGGTCCAAGATTATGAAGCATTTTGGTTGCACCTTACCTTACTAGCTAAAACATTAGTCATGCTGAGTATTATATTATTAATTAGTTTAACCAGACCACAGATCTAATTTATATAGCTCTCACAGGCTAGATGCTCAATATTGCAAAGATCCTTTTTTTATTTTATTAGCCATAGCTTATTGTTGTTGTTTTAGATTTAGCTGGCCTTGTGCCAGCACGGGCTCTTGCTCCTATAGCAGCCTGTAACATAGCTTATTGTTATTAATGCTAGTTATATGAAAAGAATAATTCTGTATCACATGTCAGTTTCCATTTAGGGTTTTTGTTAAATTTACTTGTGCAGCAACTTCCAAAACAAAGGATGGTTATACTTAGCTTCAGTATGTCATTTTCATTCTTTTACTAGTTAAATAATTATTATTACTCTTTAATTTTTCCTCAGGTACAAAAAAGGATGTTAGAAATACTACTGTTTTGACTCAGAAAGATGGGAAGAAGCTCTGTAAACGATGTAGTCTTGCAAAATACGTTGAATGCTCTGCCAAAACCAGTGAAGGTGTGCAAGATGTCTTCACCTTTGCTACAATGGCTGCCATTGGATTAACTCCTAAACCACGGCAGTGCACCATTATGTAGTATTCAACAATGCATCTACTCTTGAAATGGGAATCAAATCTTGAAAATTGGTTTTTAGTTTTGTCATTAAATTGCCGTGAAACTCCTTATTTATGTGTTATGTATATTTTATGATATTACTTATAACCATAAACAACAGAAAGCACTGTAGCATATGTAAATAGTTCATCTCAAGAAAAGTCATTTGAAATGCATGGGGTCACCTAGATTTATTTGCATTTCAGATGAGCTTATGTATAGAATTCACACCACTTTCAGGTTCTTTGGTTTTGTTTGTCAATTGATCGCAATAAAACGAGTCTAATCTTGCCTAGTAAAGATTTTCAAGGAGGTGCAGTGATGAAATTTTGAAAATCTCAGCGGAATTACAATGTTGTGGTGCAGTACGACTGGAGTGCATTGTGTTAAAAAGTGATGATAGTTTGAGTACACTTGTGGACTAAACTCATTACTTGATTTAATAATATTCAAGATTTGTAGCAATTTTAGCTATGGACAATTTATGGGTTTAGTCTAACTTTTAAGAGTATTTTTTTGTTATTCAAGTTCTGGTCATCAGGGATGGTCTTACTGATGAAGACTCTTGGTTAATGATATTCAGAATTTGGCAATGCTCTGTAAACCATGGAGATTTTCATTATATATGTTCATATTTGCAAAGTATGCAGGATCATCTTTAATGTAGGCCTTTACTTTTGATTGTAAATATGGAGAAGCTTTGGGGAAAGTACAGTATATTAATGGTATGATGCACAAACATTAGATGGTAGCAACTGCTTCTATAATTGTAAATATCTGGAGAAGAGTATTTTTATGATGTTGAAAACATTCTGTTTAGATGCAATTACTGCAAGAATTTTGCATAATGGCACATCTTTATTACTGCTCATGCAGGCAAATGCTTTTTTGTGAAATAATGTTAACCATATATTATTTATTACCCCTTTTAATGAAGTTAATACTGTATTTACATATCATGGTTTCCAGAGGCCACATGAAGAATCCCAATAAAAAATTTAATATTAGATGCTTCCATAAATGAAATTGACTAAAAAAAATACTATCCAAATCCATTTGGAGCTTCCAATTTTAATTTCTTTTTAAACAGGTTTTCCATCACACTAGAATGATTCTATAAAAATTATAGATAAATGTGGTAGAGTAAATATAGAGTGTGAAGAATTCAACAGTTTTACAGTCAAATATTTCACATGATAGAATGTTTAACAGTCAAGTAAATCCAATGATACAGACCTGGACTTTCGACTATTCTTCAATTTGACCATAATACTGGAGGGCCATTAATAATTTGCAGTTTAAAATTGTATAGAGATAATATTTCCTTCAGGTTGAATTTTTTGAATTCTTGTCTTACTGAAATGAACCAAATTTCACCAGAATGATGAAGTGGGTTTGTACTTTGAATTACTCATAACTTGCTTGAATGTTGCGAAAAATTTTTATTTGTTCAGTTAAATAGTAGTTTTGTCTCACCATACTTTGGGGTTTATTATGTACTGTATATATGTATGAAAACTTGCCAAACTGTTTAACAGTTAAATATCAGAACTTGTCAGTCTGTGAGAAGTAGTTTTGACAATTGAGTCACTGTTCTAAAATTAGCTGAGAAAGGGAGCAAGGTAAAAGCTAAAGAAATTGTGGAAAGCAAAGCAAATAAGTCTGAAGTGATGCTGCAAAGATTCTCTAGCATTTTGTAGCATTCTGCGCACTGTTTATGGTGGTAAACCCATGTTCTGATTTGTTTACTTTTTAGGTCAGGTGTTTTGAGTAACAGAACTACAGTCACAAAGGTGAAATATCAGGTGTCCTCATGCAACAGAGAGCCAATATCAAGTCTCATGGGCACTATATAAGTAATTCTCATTTAAAAAGAGTACCTTAGTAATAAAACTTAAACCAGGAAAATTTGTTAAAGAATGGGGAACAAAAGTAGGATTAACCAGTAATAAAGTTTCTTATTCAGAAATGATACCTTCATCCATTTGTATGGAAATACAAACCACTGCCTTTTATGAAGAGTGTTTCTTAACAGAAGCTGAAAATAATCATTTACACTTGTATCAAGGTGATTAATATAAGGAAGGTAAGTGAATGGGGGAAACCCTACTCACCTGCCATATGCTGTCACCTTTTCTGTGCCTATGGTTCAGTTGTCTTGCTGTGCTCTGACTAACTTTCAGGTATGTATGGTGTTTGCTTTGATTTTTGTTCAGCATGAATTGAAAAAGAAAATATGAACAACAAAGGTATGAAGGATGTAAGCAGGCATTTTTCTGCTTCAAGTCCTTGGTGTTAGTGTAACCAGTATTATTGTCCTTTAGTGGTAGGTCCAACAAGAAGTATGCTGGCTGTTCTACATGGTGGAGAGGTTCAGCAGCAGGGAAGGAAGGTCAAAAGATGTTTCCTGGTTTCTGTCTTTGATACTGCTGAGTCTTCTGGGCCTTTTCCTCCAAAACTTGTATATTTCTCTCCCTGTCTTCTGCTTATTCTCCTCTGGCTCACTGAGAGGGGGGGGTGGGGTTTACTCATGCAGGGGTAAGTGGCCAGCATGTGCTCTCTGACAATTTCTGACCCAGGTGCACATGTCACTCTGCTTAGGTGATACTGCAGCTTGTTTGTGGTTCATCATCCCCTACCCCAGCATTGTTGGCAGCTTTGCTCGAGTACTGGCATTTGTTCACCTGCGGATGAGACATCTGTTGTACGTGTAGTTGATACCAGATTCTCTGAGTGTGCATGTGAACCAGAGTTTCCCACTTTTCCTTCTCCCAAAGTATGCAGAGAAGAGTCAGCACTACCATCCCATTTGGCAAATATATGATCTCCAGATTGTGTGCATGTAGATGGAAATTCACATGCAACAAATTCACTGCCAGATATTGTGATAGTCTGTATACAAGTGATTACATATAACCTTGGGCAGCCCATGGCTTATTCAGAACTCTGGATGTGCTGTGCATGATCCCCAGATTGTGCACATGCAGACAGAGGGATCACACATGAAAAGTCAGTGCACTACAGTACCTCTGAGTATTGCTGTGAGCCATGTGCATGAGATAATGCAGACACTTGGGGCATTTCTGGTTTTTCCAAGACACCTGATGGGTGCATGCATGATAGCACGTGAGCCGTTCATCTGTAGCCTCTGCTAGTTTGGTTTTGACCGATTGTACAAAAGTCTGTGGGAATGTGTATCACAATTATGTGCAAGTACAAGTCAGTCTCATCTTATTTGGCATTCAATGTCCATGGTCCAAGAGCACTAACCAGTGCATGCTGGCATATGGGAGAGGATCCAACTCATGCTTTGGGGAATCTGTGAGGATCTGGGGTCCTTCTTCAGGTATAAATGGAATGCTTGATTCCTGGGCTCATTTGTGAGCTTATTGATCTTAGGGAAACAACCACTGCTTGTTTGCTGAACCAGTTTTGTTGACAAGCATACTTTACGGTACACTCCAGAGGTATGGCAGCCATTCTGAATGTTGTGGTCATTGCTTGCTCAGCGTGCCATGGATAAGATTAGAAGTTTGATTTGCAGGTCAGAAGGTTCCCTGCTGTTCAACAGATTGAGGAATCCACTTTTCCACCATTGACACACCAAAGGATGTTTTGCAGTATGCAGACTTATGAACAACCTTTCCCCTGCATTTCTTCCTTCTCAGTTACAGAGTCAGAAGCCATGTCTTTCCAAGGAGCATCGTGGTACATGCTTGCTGACTTTTTTTGTCACTGGACTCTAATCTGCAGATGAGACAGTTAAGTTCCTGAGGTTGTTGGTATTAGGAGGAAAGAAATTAATTTCCCTTTTGGACTGAAGTGCAACCTACAAGCAAACTTTGTCTTAAGATGTCTTTTGTCTATGCTCTTCTCCAGACAAGTTTCAGATATAGAGCAAAAAAAAGTTATAGTGCAAAAAAATTTTGGAAGAGGGACTGGCCATTTTCTTGGGATATGTTGCTGCCACTTCTGCATCGTCCTTGAAATCTTACCTGTATCAAGAAAAGCACTTTTCGTTTGGGAATACTCAAACCCATTCTTAAAATTGCGTTGAAAACCCAGGTTTAACCTTCTTGCTTCACATTTTGATATTGTTTGTATGTTATTGTGCATGTGTAATGAGTTTGCTCATAATGGATTTTTTTCATTTATGTAGCTATATAATAATGTATATAAAATTCAAAATATGTGAAAGCACAAGGAAGAATGCAACAACTATTAGACTCATAATATTTCCATTAGATGTGCCTCTTAATTTTAAAACTTATTTTCATTTTCTAAACAAATATCTTTTTTTATGTCACATATTTGCATTGATTTATTTATTATTGCTTTTCCTTTCTTGGTGAGAAGCCAGCTGAGGATTGGAGGACTTGTTCATATCCTTCTGTCTGTTAGTTTTGTGCAACATTCTGAGATTGTCCAGTGTCCAGGGCAGTCTCAAAATGCCTTCCAGCAGCCCTTGGGCCATCTGAATATCTTAATTTTTTCTCTTTTCAATCTGATTCACCAAGTGATCAAGTGTTTTTCACTCCAGGTAGCTCCTTGTTGGCTCTGTGCCAAGTGTTATCTTGTTCTGTTAGCTCTTCTGGTTGAAGTACCCAGAGGTTTCTCCTTTGACCCACTCTTCTCCATTAGCCACGTTTTGTGGTACCCTCAACTGTTTGAACCAGGGAGTGGACACCTCCCGTTGATGTTGTAGATGGCTCCCTTTCCGGATGGACTTTTTAAAAACTTCCAGATTTGCTCATCATCTTCATTGAGATAAGCTCCTCTCAGTCCTTGCAGTGATATCTATTGATCTGATTTGAGCTAGGTCTTTTGACTGAAAGGCTTGGACCTCTTCCTCAGTAGAGTTGCCCATGCCGGTCTCATTAACTGCTGCTTCTGTAGAGCCATTGGGAGAGGCCTCAGATTGAGATCTTGCCCTCAAGACTTATTTTGAGAGCCTTAGTGTGTTGACAGGTTGCACAACCTCTTGTATCTTGCCTGGCTGTCAGAGGTCTGGAGAATCCTCTTTCTCAAGTTTGTGATCAAAACTCACAACCCATCAGTTTCTGACTGAAGATTCTCCTCCTCTTGACAAATTGTTAGTGGGAAGCCAGGTGAGATACTTTTGTGCCTGGTGCAAGGCATGCAATGTTATCTAATGAGAGAACTTGACATCTTAGGCCTCAGGTTCAGGGTTTCTTTGTGATACTGGCAGGCATATAAGGTGGTGTCTAAGAATACCCTTTCACTCTGGCTTCAATGAGGCAATCAAGCAAAAGTGTTTTGTCCTGCAAGGAGGGTCATAGTCCAGTTTTGGTAAAAGCTCACAAAACCAGGGGCATTGGTTCATCCCTAGCTGTTTGGAGAAACATTTTGGTTTCACAGGTAATGGGGGCAAGTGTCCAATGGCACCAGACTACCTTCACCTCATTTTTCCTGAGGGACATGGCCCAAAAAGGCAGGTCACCTATACTCAGATGGCTTAATGCTGGAGGCTGAATGGGGGTAAATCTGAGGCTTAGCATTTTCAGGTGGAGATTCAACTTGCCAGTGAGTTTATTGACTATCTTTGCATCTAGAGAGTGAGTCTCCTACATAAAAGACAACTGTTTGCCATAGGAACAAATACCAAGTTTTAAAAGTTATTGTATTTTTTGTAGGTATGCAACTCAGAGCCTTCTATCGTAACCCCACCTCAGCCACCCTTCATAGCCGAATGCTAAAGTAAAAATGCTGGCCTACAGCAGGTAATATGGGTTCCCCAGTTCACCTGCCTACCTCCAATTACTGTATAACCACCTTGTTATCAAATGTAAATTATCATTTCCAGCTCACTGTGATGAATACTACATAAAAGGGTGGTATGTATACCTAGGAAAAATACAAATTACTATAAAAATTTTGTTACTGAAGACTGTGACACATGTAAGAAGATAGCCTTTATTTAGCTTGCTATTCAACAGTATAATAATTATACATTTTAATTGTATTTTGTATGGCTGGTTATTTACATTGATATTTCATGGTGTAATCTGTAATGCATGTGAAGTCCAATATAGTATTTACTTCACATATTAAGTTCTTAAAAGGGGTAATCTGTAAGCCTTTCATCATTCCTCAGCAACTTGACAAGCTTGCTGGAAAAATGTGTAATGGTTTAATATATAATGGTTTAATAATTACTGTTTCAGTAAATGTTATGCTGTAGAGTGTATTTTAAAATGTTGTGTGTTGGCAATTCATTTAAGATTTTTTTTTCACATTTTTCTCCCTCATAACTAGTGTGCAGTTCCTGGAATTTGCAGCAGTTGATTAAATTAAAGTTACTGTATTGGCTGAATTTGCAAAAGGAATTATAGTACCCACAGAAGATTTATTACAGCTATTAAAACTTTTTTCAAACATCATATTTGCTAAATTTGCTTCAGGAATGATAGTACCCAGGAAGATTGATTACTGCTTTTAAATCTTATTTTCTAACAATATTCATAATGTAAAAAAAATGTGAAACACAACAGTGCCTTAAGGTGTATGTACTGTATATAATAGTGTGATTTGGTAAAAATGCTAAATATCAGAAGAATAACTGACATAATGAAAATCAAGACTTTAAGGTACTCATGAATGACTGAAGGAATATTATGCATGATAACCCTATACCTTCAACAATATGTTTATGATGAATATGACATGAGAATTTATAGATCATTTGTAAACATCGTCATACTTTACCAAGTAGTGAACAAGTGATTGTCACAACAGACCTGTTGTAATAAAGTTAAGAAATAAGCTCTTGTTAAGAAATCTTGTACAAGTGCTCCATTAAAATGTCTTTCCTAGTTTTCATTTTATTGGGAGAAACTGTTCCTAATAAACATTCTGATTTGTGATTGATTATAAAATGGTTCTAAAAAAGAAAAAAAAAAAAAAACTCCTGAAATCAGTATAGTTACACACTAAAAGTAAAGCCAAAAGCCAGCTCATCTAGTTGTGATAGAAATAAACCCAATTTATTAAACAGTATTTTATTTAAAACTTAGTTCTACATAACTCCTCCTTTAATTCCATGTCCAATACCCTTCTTTTCTTGGCTAAGTCGAGTAATTATGAAAATTTTTAAGTATGTTTTAAATTTAGTTTACTCCAGCACTGAGGTCAAGAACATTTTTTTTTTTAGCTTGGAATAAAAGTTTATAAGAGTACTTTACGAGCTTTTTTTCCTAAGCAAACTATCTTACACTTATGAGCTATACCACGACTACTTTTATGTCAGTCACTCATGACAAATTTCACTCTTACAAAAACAATGTACACAATACTTTCACACACAATTAAATAAATACACACAATCTTTTATCACCAATAATGTGGTTTCAGTGAATATGAAGTAATGCTTCACTTGCTCCTCCTCCCTCCTTATTTTTCTTCTTTTTCTTTGGCTGTGGAGTATCTGGAGCATCTATGGTTTCTTCTTCCATAGCATCAAAGGCATAGTCAACCAACCACTTCTCCAATAGCTGCTCAAAAAATTCTTCTAGTATCTTGGCATTCTGATATATTTCGGTATCTTTCTGTAAAGAATAAAAGGAAAGGGATTCACTACAAAATGAACATTATTATAAAATTAGTTATTTGGATACTTTCCTACTGTTAAAGTTAGCTTATATCTTTGCACTGCTACATGCGATCAACATAAAAAAAAAAAAAAAAGATTCTAGGACACACTGTAATCACCAGTTTCCCATCAGGTGGTATCAGAATGTTTACATTCTTGTCAGAATACTTCAAGACAACCCACTAAAATGTGGGGTAGTTGGGTGGGTTTCCACTGTAACAGTGCTCCAGGAACTCCCAAGGTTAGGAACGTTTTTGAATCAGCCGCCATTAGGTATTGAGCAACTTTTCGGATTTCAGAAAGGAAGTTTGCTCCATAAGTACACAAGCCAAGTTTATTTCCAAAGAAAACATTCTGTGAAACTCAAAAAATATAGCATACAAAACAGCCATAATTTGTGTATATCTTCTGATCTTGTGTATCACGTGATCATTAAAATTTGTCCAAAAATATTTATAGTTGTGTATAGTGCAAGATGTATTTTCAGTAGATTACACTATGCTAGGCTTTCTATGCCTGTGATTTTGGTACATGCCACCGATAATGCGTATTACATGAGTTAGCTTTCAACTAATAAATAGGCCTAGAAGCCAAAGTTCATTAGGTTAAATGGGAATCTTCATACATTAAATCAGGCCTACCAACATAGTGACTTGTCTAAGAATTACTCACTATTTCTTTAACAACAGCCACTTACTACTGCATGCAAGACACTGGCATAAACAACAGCAAGTGCTGACATAAACAATCGAATCGAGAAACAGCCATTTGCCAATGTCAGTTACCGACTTACTGTAACTAATACACCTTTATTAAGGGTTGCATTAAAATTGCTGACATTAAAAATTTGCTAATTTTCAACATTGACTTTCATAAATGAGAGTAAAATAAATTTTTATTCATCCTTGACTCAATGGAGAGGAAAGTGTTAAGAAAGTATGCCACTAAATTTACGGTTGTACCTATGGCTGAAGAAACAAATAATGTGCGGGACACAAAATGTTTTGGAGGAGGCAAAAGCAACATTCAATACTGGCAAAATCACACTTCTACTTCATTTACCTCGCTGCAATTATAAATAAAAAGTTGCATTTTTAAACCCAGCAGTGATAATTTAAGGAAAAAACGAATCTTCGAAATGCGTTTCATTTAGCAACTAATGGCTGTAATGAAGTCGGTAAAATGCAATCAGCTGATGATTTTAAGAATGTAAACATTATCAGAAAGCAAATGGCGCCTGAACACTTTGTTCATAAATTATAATACAATAATAATATGACAATAATGCATGAAATATAACTGCATCCAGTATATAAAGCAAGTTTTATCAAAATGATCATTCTTAATACAACTCTTATTTGAATTTTGCAAATGGATATCTTTTGGTGTAACAACCTCTTGTGGGGCCAAGGGAGAGTCTCCACTGGTGTAACAACCTCTGCAGTGCCAAGAGAGAGTCTCTCTCTCTCTCTCTCTTATGCAGGTTTAAAGAAACAAAAGCATCAGATTTAAGGTTTTTGCTGAAAACCAAAGTCAGAAATGTTTGTAGTGTTGAATAACAATGAAAGGTTCCTAGAGATCAGAACTCGACAGTGCGCATTTAAAGTGGTTTAAGCTCTGATGAACCGAAGGTGTAAGCATCTCCGGGGAGATACTTAAAGGAGCAGGCGTGAGTCTTCATAAGGAACTAAACCTAATGAATGACAGTGATTATTCATAATCTTTGTTCCACTTTTGTTAACACAGCAATATATTTGTGGAATGAGCTGACAAGATTTGTTTACCTAAGGGTTTTTTAGGGGTGATTTCTGTCATCCTGGATTTTCTGTGGTCCAGCTATGGGCTGGTCCGAAGGGAGCCAGTTTTAAGAGACTGGACTGTAGTTTTATCTTAATTTTCATTAATTGGAGTGAATCTTACCTACTGTTAACCCCTTTGCCACCGGCCTATTGCATAGCCACTAACGCTTGCCTACCGCATGAGACCCCCTGTCGACCACGAGTATATTAATCATCACTTGCTCCCACTAAATTTTATGTTATTCATATTTTTCCTTTATATTCTTAAGTGAAAACATTTACAAAAAATCCTTGGACTCCCTACCATGGCATCTCATGACCAATACATATACATATGAGGCATTTTATTCACTCCCATTATCATCAGCAAGCTATAAAAAATATACATCTCATCATGAGTAACAGGCCTCCATAGAAGTCCATTCACCTTACGCTTTCCTGTTGAGCGAAAATACTCCTCTGCCCGAGCATTCATCCGTTCACACAATGTCAATTAGATCACCACAAAAAAAATTACAAAATGCATCGCGTGGGCAGGTGAAATCTGGTGTATAAGCAGATCCCACTGTCACCCTCTGTGAAATCGAGGGGTGGGTCTGGGCGCATGTCACAAAATGGATTACTTATGAACTGCCAACCTTCATCAACAATAGGTTCAATGCGTTCCAAACACTCGTTGTCACTGTCATCCTCTAAGAAACTAACACCACTATCACTATGATCATCATCTGATAGATCTGGCAGGCACTCACATCCTGACTCTGAAACACTATCATCCAACATGATGCTGAAAAAAAAAACATATAAAATAACTACAAACAAAAGAAAAAAACATTTAGACTTCAAATCCACATGGTTTACCCACAAACTCATGATAATCCTTCTCAGATAATAGCCTGAGGTGGACTGGCACCTGTTGGACAATACCCCTCCTAATATCCCCATAAGAAAATGACGTCACAAAGTCCATTGGACACTCATTGGCTAGAATGAATAGTGGGTGGAGCTTCAGCACCTCTCATACACAATACTATGTCTGAAACCTGTCCAAGCTTGAGAAAACCGCTTCGCTTTTCGAGGAGGGATGAAAGACGTATATGTGTATGTCGCGGTCTTTTACTACTGGACCGTAAAAGACGTACATATGTACGTCCCGGTGGTGAAGGGGTTAAAGTTGGCTGTTTACACAATGAGGATGGTGGTTAGTGCAGCCACAGAAACAACTGTTCAGCCAAGCAAATTAAAAACTTTTTAATGGGGGGGAAAACTTTGAAACAATCCTGCTTGTTGTGTGACCCTACCTAGTAAGTACTGTTGTCAGACATTAGACCACAGCAAGGTTCAAGTCTGTCCAGGTAAACCCTTAGAATTCTAACTTGACATAAAGCCTACCAAAGCATTCAAATTAGGTGCCTACACAAACTGGGAGGAGGTTTTGCTTCTATGTCTTTTCTCTTATTAGAAGAGGGGGGTTTCCACTACAACAAAGCCCACATTCAAGAAAGGGCTTGAAACTCACAAATACACTTTGCCACAGCAAGAGCTAATAGAAAAGTGTTTTCAAAGTTCTTAAGAGCTGCCTTATCCAAAGGCTCAAACTGAGGTCCAGTAATGTTAAATTCTTAAGGCCTACAGCCAAATTCCATAGTAAACCATGATAGGAAGATTTTAAGGATTTTAAATTCTCTCCTCAAAAGATCAAAAACTTCTTCCAAATTTAAATCTTGGGCTACATTCCAGTTAGCACGATGCAGAACTTAAGACAACATAAAGTAACATCCTTTGATTGCTGGGGCAAAAAACTGCAAACCTGAGATACCAGAAGAACTGAATCAGGATATCTATAGTGTACGGGCACTGGATAACCCTTGGACCAGCACCAAAATCTATAAACTGAACATTGTTACTGATACAGTCTAGACTAAGGAGTGCTTCCCTGGGCACTCTAGAAAAGCCTCTAGCTTGTAACAAACAGTTGACAATCTACATAAGAGTCAGAAGCATATAAAAGTTGGATTGGATCGTCTCAAATAAGACTGTCTGAAAAGATCTCTCCTGAACAGCAGGAGAGGAACCTCTACCACCAGGAGAGGAAGTTCATTGAAACCATTCCCTCTGGGGCCACCAAAGTACTATCAAAATCATACTTGTGCTCTGTGAAGCTCGCAATTTGTTGAGTATTTTCCTAAAAACAGCAAACACAAAAAGTGTAAAGGTCTAGATTTGACAAAGTGAAGAAAGGCATTGACTCCCCATGCCTGAGGATCCTGGCATAGAGGGCAGTAAAGTGAGTGTTGTGTTTTAGGCAGTCATGAACAAACTGATTTTTTTTGGTCTCCAAATATCACAACTTCTGTCAGACCTGTGGAAGAAGTGACCGTTCTGATGGAAGACCTTGCCCTTTCCTGCCGAGTTGGTCTGCAATAACACTGTTTCTCTCTAGGACAAAGTGAGGTAAAAGAATAATGTTCATGGACTCTGTCAGAAAGCAACAGAAGTTTCTTTGACAGCCTAAACAGCTCTCTCAATTTTTGTCTCCTTGCCTCCTCATGTCAGAACAAGAGACTGAATTGTAGGAAATGACTGTGATCATCTTGTCTCTGACTAGATGTGCCGCTTGCATAAAACCACTGGACACCACCAAAGGCTTTAGTTTTTTACAAGCAGTTTGCTCTTCTCTACATTCCAACTCTCTGAAATCATATATTTTTCAGAGTGGTTCCCCAATCTGCCTCTGAGACATCTGAAGACAATGTAAAGTCTGGGTTCCTAAGGTCTACAGGTAGACCCATCAAAATTCTCTCAATAACGATAGAAAATTGTCTATCCATCTATTTGTCAGAAAAAAACCGAGAAGGGAGAGTCGATATTCATCCCCTGATAAACAATCAACTGGATCTGAAAAAGCACAACTTTGTTGACACTGACCAAATATGCACTGCCCTGAGGCTAGACATTAGAGAATCCTCCACCCTCCAGACTGCCTAAAACGAATTGGTGAGAACCAACCCATTGTCTAAATATAGGGGAACTCTGATACCAAGCAGATGACTCCATCCTGCTAAAGAGACTAACACAGGTGAATACTTGTAGTTCCTCACTCGCCCCATAACACAGAGCTTAGAATTGGAAGACTTACCCTTAAAAGACAAAGCATAGATACTTCTTCAACTGAGGATGTACTGAGATGTGGAAGTACGAGCCCTACATGTTCATAGAAATCATCCATTTGCCCTTGTGACTGGCTGCTAGGACTGAATTGAATGAGTCCATCAAAAAGGGAGTAAATGAACAAATTTGAGACTGGAAATGTCCAATACTGACTTTCAGCCCCCTGCCTGAAGTCTTGGGAACAAGAAAGATGATAGTAAAACCTTGGTGACTAGATTAAGATTGGCTCATTGGCTTCATTGCATGACAACTGTCTGATCTACCCCTCCCCAACTTGGAACTTTTCCAAGTGAAGAAAGTGGGAAGAGAATGATATCGGGAATGTCAACAAGGGTGGAAAAAAACAAAAGGTATCAAGTATGCTTTCCAAGGTTCTTCTTGAAACTTTACCCGACACTTCAAAAACTGCACATGGCTTTCAGAGGATCCTTACAGCCTACCTGAACTGAGTGCTAAGAGTTTTCTATTCTCCTGATTCAAGATACCTTAGCCAATGGTCTTAAACCCTTCGGGGTTAAGGAGACAATGATGGGACATATCAAAAACAGCTACTAAAGGTTGAGCTAGATTACTTTATAAGATAAGTATGTACGCAACTGTTCCTGTTACTTTAAAACCGAGTTGTAAAAAAGAATAAGACATTCCTCCCTTATCTTTGGAAACAGGTCTATCAAGGTAAGGTCAATATTATGATGCCTCATCAATAAACTGTGGCCCTTCAGGACTAACATTTATAAAACTATTACTAATATTGTCACTTCTTATATGTATCTACATATATGCATATAAATACATATATACATACACATGCATATACATATATATAAATACAATCACATACATTTTTCTTACAGTAATCAAGCTGTCTTGCTAAGAGCAAACTACTGACTTCAAGAGTACTTCCACCTCACAAATAGGTCAAAATACCTTATCAATTAGAGAAGTCTTCGCTTCCATGGCACAGTAACTCAAGACTTGCATGTTGACCAGAGGAAGGTGAAAAACTGTATTGTATCAATGGCCTACCACAGCTCTAAGCAGCTTCATAAAACTGGAAACTGATGCAGAGGTATTCTGAGAACCAATTTTAAGTGATAACTTCTGAGATCGCCTCAGTTGGTTGGTTCCTAAGCACCCCTTCCACAAACACAGCTGTGGGCACACTACACTGTGTTAGGTGCAAAGGTATTTGAATTTAAACTCTCTTCCCAGCTTTTCTTTTGCGACTGCTGATCTATTTTTCCAAACGGTACTGACTTTTCTTGAAAATGCACCTAACCAGTATCAGTTTTAACTTCTTACTTGTTTTAACAGGAGCCGAGGTAGGAGCATATGAACGAGTGCTGATCAACGGAGTCATCTTCAGCAAAAAGGGGGTGAAAGCAGAACAATGCGAACTACGAATTGCTTAAAAACTAAGGAAAAATCAACAAAATCAAGGTTGAAAACTGTCATGTCAGGAAGAACTGATAGAAAATAGCAAATCCATGGACACAGACGCTGAGGTGATAACGTCAAAGAAGGAGATGTAGCTGGGAAGGTCAGCAATGATGTCACAGGATGCCAGTGGTAAGTCCCAGTCGCCTGGGAGAGATGGCTGGATGGAAGTTAAAGGGCTCTCGCATGACATCGCACATGAACAAAGTCAACAGCTGGAGACATCTGCTCAATACTTTAAGAGGCAATTGCTGAGGAGCAAGAGCCCGTTCTAGCACAAGGCTAGCTTAATCTAGATAAATAAGTGGCAGAAGAGGAAGAGCCACTAGTACAAATAGGAACACTTGTCGAAGGTGACGAGGACAAGGTGATAGAGGGAGGAAACAGAGTAAGAGGGGAGGGTTCATGTAAGAAACGAAAGACAATATAGAGCAAGTAAATGATTAACAACAGGCATATTGACAAGCAGCTCAGAAACTACTGAAGTAAATGTAATACTATGTCTATAATGCCTACATAACTCCACCAATTCACACACACTATATCACTCCAAAATAAAATAATACCTGAGCTGATAAATGTGAGAGCTAAATTCTGCCAAATAAATCCTTAGCAGAACACACCGAATAAGATCACTCATTTCTTCACAGGGAGACAAAGCACGTTTGTGTCCCTACAAGAAGGCTAACACACACATGGCCATCATGCACAGCTGAAACATTTGGTTTAAACAAAACTAAATCCTACACAGTCTACTGCTTCTATATCTGCTTGCTGTAGATGACAATGCAAGAACAGGAAACAAGCAGAATATTGCACAGGAAAAAATCAGCCAGAAATAGTAAGAAATATTACCGCCAATTCACACCATATGCACATGGACATGGCATGAAGAATTCTGACAAGAACATAAACATTCCAAAGCCACCAGGTGGGAAACAGTTGATTACAGACAGTCACTGTAGGTCAGCCTAGCATTTTTTTTTAATACTGATTGCACCTAATGGCACAAAGTTATGTGCCAACTTTGACAGTAGGTAAGATTCATTCCAAATAACTTGGTACAATTAGACAAATTTAATTTACATCCAACAATCTCACCACTTGTAAGGGTACTTTAAAATATTTTAGATAAAATAGTTTTAAACTGAACCTATCTACTAGAAGAGGCTGTTTCAACACTTCAAGAATCTAAAAAAAATATTCTGAGGGGCTCTGCATTCACAGCTTACCGTATATAGTAGCTCTGGATATCTGCACAAATTAGTAGTGTATACTTTACATATATGAATAAATAAATAGGCAGTAAGCATACCTAATATGTACAATTTGTCAAACGGGACTTGATAGTTACTGTTCTTTTGTGTACCGTACCTTTCATTTGAGCTGAAGCTGCTTTGACTTCATTATTACACAATGTTTCACATCTATACATACAATTGACATTAGTAATGCTACAATCATGAGTGAAAATTAATATTTTTGTTTTATATGCAGAACTGGCTGTGTTATTTGTATTTCCATTTCCATTAAAGTCTACAAAGACAGGAATCCTTAACAATCCACATTTATATACCATACCAGTTTCCAATTTAAGTTACATCAAATTCACTTTGAAGAAAACTGAAATGAAAGTGCTGTCTATATAATCAACTAATGTTAGTAGAGAGAGAGAGAGAGAGAGAGAGAGAGAGAGAGAGAGAGAGAGAGAGAGAGAGAGAGAGAGAGAGAGAGAGAGAGAGAGAGAGAGAGAGATTGATTTAATATGAAATCAGACACAATTTAATACCATAGGTTAATACCATTCAATCTCGTTTTAGATGTACACTTACGACTGCATGGCGCTGTTTTTGGCCTTATGCCTCAATCAACAGACTAGATATCTATTGTATTACGACTGCTTGATTTGCACTATTACACCTAACATACACTTGTCTTTTAAAGTTACCTTCACGAATAATAACTACAGGTTGGACATCTTTAATTCCACATACATACTGCAGGGTTCTCAAAGGTAAAGCCAAACTTAAAACTGAACATAATGCAACTAACAACTCATATGGCGAGAACCAAAGAAACAGAAAAACGCTCAAAAAAGCTTGTACTGCCATTAGGCTTAAAAAATCAATAAATATCTGGCAGTTCTTTGTTTAATGCTAATGCCTTAACTCATGGATGGGCCTCAATTTTCAGCTTCTTTTAGAGTGAGAGAGAAAAAAAAGCACTGCTAATATCAACAGTGATATTTAAGTAACAATCATCAATATCAGAGATGCATATAGTGGATTTTTGGCCTGCTAAATAAACAGCTCTCAGAAATACCAAATCCTTCATTACATCAGAACTTTTCCACAATAATAATTTCATTAAAGTTTCATAAATAGGGTATATTTAAATCTGAGTCACCCTCCAAATCAGTCTCAATGATTACCATAATTATGATATGGTGAAGTGACATCTTAGGCAACTTTCAAAGCAAGTAGTTTAGTGCTAGTTTTGAGTGAAGAATGAGATTTCTCACCTTCATTCTGGGCAACCTGCTTTTTTTTCCTTCACTTCCATATAAAATTACTATTCTATGAAATTTGTCAGTCTTGCACTTTATTACTGAGTCAAACTATATCATTTTAATACTGACAAGGATACCAAGTACAGTACTCATTCCATGATGCTGTAACTCAGCTAGGTTTCTTCGTCTCTCTACATTTTAAATAAACATAGTTATCTCATAATTACTACCAAGTGAATTGACCCATGTTATTACTGCTTGCATACTTAGTCATTCATATACTGTCAAGTGTTTCCTAAGTATTTCATATTACACACATATTCAAACACACTGACGACAGGCATGTTACCATGGTATAATAATATGACCTTCAGACTTGTTGGAACTGGCAATAACAAATGAAAGGGTGATATAAGAACATCCTTGACTCTTCCAAGAGATAAAAAAAAAAAAATATATAAATAAATCTTCATAACTCCTCAGCCTACAACAACAGTAACCAAAGATAAAAAATTGTATTATCAAACTGAAAATCATTAAGAACATGATTTCTATCAAGTACCTTCCAAAAATATTGCCACAGTGAAGCCCCCGTATTCATGGGGGATGTGTACCACAACCGTCCCCCCCCCCACCGGAATAGTTAAAATCCATGAATAGTTAAAACTCCCCCTTAAAAATGCATAAAACTGCCTATCTTGAAAGTTTAAATACCAAATGTATACCTTAAACTAGCATCCTACATCAAATATAACAACTATTATCCTATTACTAGATTGGTCTTTGAAGCGATATTATTATAATTTCAAGTTCATCTTGAACATTTTACCCTTACATATATATACATATGTACTTCTAGCCCTTCCAGCCAATAAAAGAGAGAGAGAGAGAGAGAGAGAGAGAGAGAGAGAGAGAGAGAGAGAGAGAGAGAGAGAGAGAGAGAGAGAGAGAGAGCATATCTTTCTATTAAGCACTCTCCTTTCATCTATCTATCTATCTATCCCATCTCACAATCTGAGTATTCTTTGAATAGAGAGAGAGAGAGAGAGAGAGAGAGAGAGAGAGAGAGAGAGAGAGAGAGAGAAGAACAGAATCTAGATAAGTGAATGAGAGAGAGAGAGAGAGAGAGAGAGAGAGAGAGAGAGAGAGAGAGAGAGAGAGAGAGAGAGAGAGCATATCTTTCTATTAAGCACTCTCCCTTTCATCTATCTATCTATCTATCTCCATCTCACAATCTGAGTATTCTTTGACATGCGCTAGAGAGAGAGAGAGAGAGAGATATTTTTCAGTATCCTTCGTAGCAGTATTTTGAACAAGTGTGCAACGTATTTGGCTGTGAGTGGGTAACACTTCCTCCCCTTCATGCTCAATATGTCAGAACAATTGACAGATTACAACCCCCCATCGCTCCAAGCTTTCAGAAAGACTGGGAATCAATATGTTTTCTTTTTAAATTTTACATAATTTACTATAGAAATGCATACATATTGTAAATATAGCATGGAATATATGAAAAAACTAATAACTAAGTAACATCACTCTTGTCTATAAAACTATAATATACAAAACAACTGAGAGAGAGAGAGAGAGAGAGATATGAAATATGAAGAACAGAATCTAGATAAGTGAATGAGAGAGAGAGAGAGAGAGAGAGAGAGAGAGAGAGAGAGAGAGACAGACAGACAGACTTTTTGGCCAGGCGCTAACCCTTTTTTTTTATGATGACAGTTACGCCTTCATCCCTCCCCTAAGTTAGATACAGAAACAGATCAGGGATTGAACTAAAATCTTACTGATTCACTATATTTTCTTTAATGAACTGATATTTTGCTGTGTTTACATTAATATTAATACTTGAAAATTAGTAAATCATTTATTTATCATACAAAACAAATAAACATGGATATTATATATGAAAAAATTCTCTCATCTCTGAGAGAGAGAGAGAGAGAGAGAGAGAGAGAGAGAGAGAGAGAGAGAGAGAGAGAGAGAGAGAGAGAGAGAGAGAGAGAGAGAGAGAGAGAGAAATTATTATTTTTATTATTTAATGTTACTATTTAATCTTATTAAACTTCATATTAATATTTGAAAATTAGTATTGTAAATTATTATTTTATCATAAAATGTGTATGTACGTACAGTAAATTATTTAGTCATGAAAATAATATGAAAATACAGAATATTGCTCTATGAAAAAATCCATGCATGGCTGAGTTTTCCCATAAAATAATTTATATATAGGTTCCACAGAAAATTCTGTGAATCGCTAAGTCTGTGAATTGTGAGAACGCAAATCCGGGGGGTTTACTGTAAATGTACTTTCATCATTAGCTACAAATACTGCTGCTTCAGAAAAAATCCCTCAAATTACAGTACTATGATTATGAGTCCTTGCATCAGCATTTGTTCACATTATTTTCTTATTAAAAAAGTAACCAGAACACTGACATTAAAAATGCCAACACTCTACTGCTATCCTAATTTTTTTCCTTATAAAAGAAAAATATCAAAGTTGTGATGTCTTAAAAACTGATTTGGTGAAATGAAAATGAACAATAAAATTTCATACAGGAACTTGTGTCCACGACTTGGCTTACACTGGTGGTTAACAAAAGGGGGTAACATTACAAGCAGCATTAACGTTGTAGTGCATTCTCCACAGATGGAGTTAGATAATAAGGGGGTATCATTAAGCAATCATCTGTTGAAAGGCTGTGGCAAATCTAATAGGATATTACTAAAAAAAAAAATATGTAACTACAAAAAAGTTAAAACACTTACTGGATTAAATTCGTAACAATTTTTGAAGATAAGACGGATATCTCGAACAAATTCCTCCAAAGAGTCGTAATGTTCGTTGCTCTCAGGAACTAATTTTTTCTTTACGATTTCTAGTGCCATAGGGTTCTTGATCACTTCATAATACTCAACAAGCTGGAAAAGAATCAAAATTATATGATAAATAAAGCAAACAGCAGCAACAGGCTACAAAGAAAAAACTAGATCCAAAAGTTATATAATCAATCTAGGTCACAGTTTGCCAAAAATGAAAGGCAATTCTAATTATGTAAAAATTACATGAGCCGCTTTCCAGAGACTTAATGCAACTTCTAAAATACAAAAGGTTTAAGATTTCATTCTTTCATAACATCAAAATATCAGCCAAGCTAGTGTATTATTAAGTAATTTAATAACAAGAGTCAAAACATGTGACTCAAGAGGCTGAGCAAAACTATTTATCTTTAATAATAAAATGTAAATTTTATTTAATAAATTGGAGTCCTTAGAAACTGGTTAGTTGAATCCTACCATCCAAGGAAATACCTTCTTCAGTTTTCTCATCTAGACTTAAATTCAACGGCTTGTGATACAACATGCATCCCGAAAGTGAGGTGAAACTGAACAGGTAAGGGGTCACTGTAACTATTAATAATACAAATATATCTGGTGCAAGAAGGATGGAGGATAGTTATTTGTTATGTTTCTAGTCAACCAACCTTTTATTGAAGAATCACTTGCATATAATTTTACTGCATTTCCAACAATTACAAGGTCACCAAAGGGATTCAGTGCCTTCAACTTGCAAAGACTTGGGAATGATTTAGGAGCAACAATGTGGATTCTTCTTTATTAAGGATATTCACATTTTGTAACTTATAGATGATCTATCAGTTTCCCAAGGTGTATTTAGTTTTCTTATTAAATTTAGGACAACCTTGCATTCATCTCCTAATCAGGTTATTTGGCTTTTCAGTTCAGGTGTGCTCAAACACTAGTCCCTAAGCAGTAGTAGCAGCATAAAGGCTTATCAGTCATAAAAGGATAATGAAGAGGAGAAAAGTAAATCATTAGCAATAATGAGTCTCCCAACTTCACTTATGCAGTAAACCCCCCTGTATTTGTGGGGGGGTGTGGTCTAAAATCCGCTAATACTTAAAAACCCTCTACAAAAAGTGCATTTAGTCATGAAAATGACATGAAAATACAGTCATTAGTGAATATTTCTCAGTGAAAAATACCGCGAATGGACGAATCTTCCGCGAGTAATGGGTAGATACGCTTCACAGAGAAATCCGTGAATACGTGAGTCCGCGAATTGTGAGAACACGAATATGGGGGGTTTACTGTATTTTAATCTTTTCAAAGTTTTCTCCAACCAGCTATTGGAAGCAGTCAACAAAGCTTGTGCAAAAAGCCAATGGAGAGAGAGAGAGAGAGAGAGAGAGAGAGAGAGAGAGAGAGAGAGAGAGAGAGAGAGAGAGAGAGAGAAATGATCATCAATGAAAATCTTTGCATTGATTAATGGGAAGGAACAGCTGGGAAAGCTGTGCTGGTAAAAACCACAACCAAATTGGTGGAAACATTCTCTCACACTGTAGAGAGCAGGGTCAAGTAGCAATAATGGCACCATTCTCAAACATAATTGGTTTATCTGACAAATACTAGATATACCGGTTAAGCTAACTGGTGTTAATGCCAAACAAAAATTTGTACAGGCAGTCCCTGGTTACCAGCGGGGTTCCATTCCTGATGGCGTGACAATAACTGAAAATTGACGTTAACCGAAAATTGGCGATAATTGCACCGATCCCCAGTTATCAGTGCTAATATCCAGTCATTGCTGTTGCTAGACAAGCGCTGTAAAACCGGATCACTGATAACAGAGGCCGTCGATAACCGGGGACTGCCTGTATATTACCTGACGGATGACTAGACAAAACAAACAAATCCATTACTGTTCACTTGTTTTAACAGATTACTAAAAGTTAAGCAAATATACTAAAAGTTAAACAAATACTATTAATCAATAAAAATAACAAACATTTAAGAAAATATCTGTGTAAGGCAGTAAAAAAAATCACTAAGAGCATACACACAGATTTTGTACATATTGAAGAACTGAAGATGGGAAGCTGGTGTTTCATGAAGACAATTATATGAAGAGAGTAAAGCACAATGCAAGACAAGAAAACAACCAAAAAGGAATACAGTATGTAATGGAGCAAATGAAAGTCCAATTACATAATCTAACACTCGAGTATGACTTAAGGTTTTGCTCACCAAATGTCAAAATAGATCAACTCTTTTCATTAACCTTTATCCCTTAAACGCCGACTGGACATATCGCAATGCGTCGACTAAAATTGTCTGCTGGGTGCCGAGTGGACGTACCGTCGCCGACTACAAAAATTTCAATCTTCAGTCAACTTTGACTCGACCGAAATGGTCGAAAAACGCAATTGTAAGCCAAAACTCTTACATTCTAGTAATATTCAATCATTTACCTTCATTTTGCAACAAATTGGAAGTCTCTAGCACAATATTTCGATTTATGGTGAATTTTAAAAAAAAAACTTTTTCCTTACGTCTGCGCGGTAACTCGGCCGAAAATTTCAGAAATTCTTTCGTCACTTTGTCGTAATGTTTGCACCGTTTTATGTTGGTCGTTATATAAAGTTTTATATATGGAAATGTGCGCAATTTCATGTAGAATACAACAGAAAATAACTCATGGTTGTAGCTTTTACCAGTTTTGAAATATGTTCATATAAATCACGATAACTGCCAAAATTTCAACCTTCGGTCATCTTTAACTCGACCAAAATGGTTGAAAAACGCAATTGTAAGCTAAAACTCTTACATTCTAGTAATATTCAATCATGTACCTTCATTTTGCAACAAACTGGAAGTCTCTAGCACAATATTTCGATTTATGGTGAATTTTTGAAAAAAAAAAAAACTTTTTCCTTACGTCCGCGGGGTAACTCGGCTGAACATCTCGGAAATTCTTTCGTCACTTTGTCGTAATGTTTGCACTGTTTTATACTAGTCGTTACATAAAGTTTTATATATGGAAATGTGCGCAATTTCATGTAGAATACAACAGAAAATAACTCATGGTTGTATCTTTTATCAGTTTTGAAATATATCCATATAAATCATGATAAGTGCCAAAATTTCAACCTTCGGTCAACTTTAACTCGACCGAAATGATTGAAAAACGCAACTTTAAGCTAAAACTCTTACATTCTAGTAATATTCAATCATGTACCTTCATTTTGCAACAAATTGGAAGTCTCTAGCACAATATTTCGATTTATGGTGAATTTTTTAGAAAAACTTTTTCCTTATGTCCGCAAGCAACTCGGCCAACATCTCAGAAATTCTTTTGTCACCTTGTCGTAATGTTTGCACCGCTTTATTTTAGTCGTTACATAAACTTTTATATATGGAAATGTGCACAATTTCATGTAGAATACAACAAAATATAACTCTTGATTGTAGCTTTGATCAGTTTTGAAACATTTTCATATAAATCACGACAAATAGAAAAAATTCTACTTTCGGTCAATTTTAACTGGACCGAAATGGTTGAAAACTAAAATTGTAAGCTAAAACACTTACAGTCTAGTAATATTCAATCAATTACCTTCATTTTGCAACAAACTGGAAGTCTCTAGCACAATATTTCAATTTATGGTGAATTTTTGAAAAAAACTTTTTTTTTTACATCTGTGCATTACAAATTCATGCATCATTTTGTGATAATATTTTCTTTGTTGCTTTGATCGTTTTACAATTTGTTATATACCAAAATCATCACAATTTAGTGTATAATACAAAGAAAAAAAAACTTGTTAGCTTTAACCGTTTTGCTCACAGCGCGATTTGTATACAATTATATGAATTTTTTTTTGCGCTGTCATATATTTCAATATTTATATATGATAATGATATTTTTTTCATTTCTGATGGTTGCATACTAAACTTCAGGCAATGAAAAAAAAGGAGCCAAAAATGAACTCTTAACCCATTAAATCCCAACTTTTGTATTTTTTGAATTTCTGGAATTTTTTGCTAAATAATATATATTTAAGGGTCAAGAAAACATATGACGTAGAAAGAAAAATCTATTTCTAAGGGTAAGCTTACAGTAAGCTGTCCTTAAATGAGGACGCTGGGACAAAGGGGTATAAAATCATGTTTTTCAAGCTGTCCTCAAATGAGGACACTGGGACAATAGGTTTTATGTTTATATTTGTTAAGTAAAGTATTATCTTTTCAGATAAAGATAAACAGTTCCATATTGTCATTCTTACTTAAATGTTATGAATTCCCACCTAAGTTCTAGCTGAAAAAAAATTTTATTTCATAAACTAAATGTACTTTCTTTTATTGTTATACCTGACAATCTTATTTTCTTTTATGATAAGAGCTGAAACATTCATTACAAAGAGTCACATTGCTGATTGTTGCGCTTTTCAATAAAATGATCTTTACCATCATAACGAACATCAGCAAAATTTGTGCGTGAGTGTAAGGTACCACAGGGTCTTCCTACTGAGCCTTCCATGCAAGCCAACTTCAGATAAGCTACAGAAATTGCCCTTTTGAAATCTAGTAGACTCAGATGTGTGAAACCATGTCCTTGGTGCAGCAATTTATAAATGATCCATGAGTTCACAACTGCCATATCTCTCATTCTAATGAATAAAGGCCAGTACCCTTTCTTTCCTCGAATAGAAACAGAATATTTCCCTACTAACCAATCTTGGTGATCTACACCACCCATACATTTATTATAGTCGAAAATTGCATTTGGTTGAGGAATGCTTCCTTTTGACTTTGATGTCTTAATCCAACGTTGGACCTTTGCAAGGGGTTCTACAGTGTCGTAATTAGTACCAACAGTTACACATTTGTTATCTAGCCAATTTACCATCAGTACTTCTTCATTGGTGTCAAACCTGTAGTCATATGAGCCTCTTGTTTCTTTTTTCATATCATTTGTTGATTTCAATGTACAGTTCTTCAAACGATTTTCTCTTGAGTGTTCCCGACGCTTGAAAACCAATATTTCGTAGGTAAACTAATAATTCATAACCAGTA
The DNA here is from genome assembly GCF_040412425.1 of Macrobrachium rosenbergii. Taxonomy (NCBI): domain Eukaryota; kingdom Metazoa; phylum Arthropoda; class Malacostraca; order Decapoda; family Palaemonidae; genus Macrobrachium; species Macrobrachium rosenbergii. The sequence continues at coordinate 44,644,347 of NC_089796.1, forward strand.
AAATAATTATAAAAAAAACAGCATGAGATTCTGGATCTGCTACAGCTTCAAGCATCTTCAAGACAACTTTTGAACCCACTGCTATTTCATCATTCTTATCTAGTTGAGGATTCTTACCACAGTAAAGATCAAAATTATAACAGTAGCCTGAGGTCCCACAAAGCGCCCAAAGTTTATATCCAAACTTAGTAGGTTTCACCTGGATAAACTGCTTCAGGGAGTTATGCCCATAATATTTTACCATCATTTCGTCAACACTAACTAATGCATTCCTCAAATACTCCATATTGAACAAATGATTTCTGAAGCTTCAAAAATCAGGCTTCTTACTTTGAATCCTTTATCCCCTTTGTTATTTTCTGCATCTGCATTATCACAGAAATGCACAACACTCTTCCAACCTTGAAATTTATTCCGAGACATTGCTTTTTTTTACAATAGACACACCCAGGTCTTCATCTTTTGACCAATAATGCCTCTCCGATGGCAATTTGTGGAAATTTGACAAAAGAAGAATTCCTATCAGAGATTTCAATTCATCTACACTGAACACAAAATCCAGTTTGTTTCTGCTGGCCGTGGCATAACGAACAGTTTCCTTCACAATGTGATCATAAATATCTGGGGACATTATTGTTTCATATAATTCCAGAGGTGTTAGGTGATCCAAGTCTTCTTTCATTTTCTTCAAATTGTCCTGGAATGTTTGTCCTCTCTGTTTCACTTCATCAAAACTTTTTAGCAATATTGTTATTTTTTTTTTTTTTTAAGTTTTTCAGTAATCATAAAATAATGCTTACCATAGATGGATATTCTCTCACTGCATGTGGTCACAACAGAGATTCGAAAGAAACAGACAAAAACGAGGTAGGCCGGTAAGTTCACGTCCAGCATACTTCGACAGGTTTGATCAGGATTTATAATGCTTCATCCCAGCGTCCTCATTTGAGGACACAATTTTCAAAGTTGATAATGAACAACTTCCTTTGATTTATAATTGACAATTTATACTTAAAATGCTTGGGTAATAGATTAATTTACTATACTTTGGGAAATTCATTATATATTACTTAAAATAACTTGGAAAAAATTACTTGAAATTACGATAGGATAAGAGCACATTTTTGTACAACTTTGGTTGTTCATAAAAGTCTTGTAAAGTTCTTAATACTAATAAAAAAATGTCATGGGGTGCAATATGAAATAAATAATGCATGCATTTATTCAAATGTGATAAATTGATAAGAGAAAAAAGGTAAAAAAAATCTTGAAATGTGTGTCCTCAAATGAGGACGCTGGGATATAATGGGTTAATCTTAAAAACTAAGCGTGCTGTGATTTTCTGAAAAACTTTTTTTCCGCTTCGGCGCTAACTCCCGAACGCCGCTGGCATACGACAGACACATTTGTAAATAGAGGCTCGGTGTTAGGGGTTAAGGAACGGGCTAAATATATATCAAGCACACCCCCGACCGGGGTAACTTTAAGGTTGGCCAGTTTATGAAAAAAACACATCAATGGAAAGAGGAAGATATCCATATGCTGCACATGGTGTAAGAAAAAAAAATATATATAAATTTTTCCCTACCTTCCACGGGAAGTTGAAAGTGACTATTTACAATCCTTGTGTGGGGCCTCTTTTACAAGACACTCGTAAAAATATGTTAATTTTACCCAGTTATGCATGTTTGTTCTAATAATTTATATTATTTTATTTTGTAAAATTATAATTACAGCTTACACAAAATCATAACAGATAAGAACTAAGATCAGTAACATATTCTGAGTATATTTGTTGTAAAATATTTATGAGATTTACTGAGATGGGGAGATACATTAACTTTCTGTGAGGTGTACATGTTTTTATATAATTTCTTTGCACTTTTCTTTGCAAAATTACAATTATAGCTAACATACTATCATAAAAGATAAGAACTAAACCCAACAGCGATCCCTGGGTATACTTATGAGCAAATAAATAACAAGACTTCCTGGAGCTGCAAAAAGGCAGTACATGCCCCTCTGAAACCTCAAGGCATACTGATCGATGTCTCTCCCATGACAAGGTATTATAGTTGCCATAAGTCATTTATGGACCATTGAAGTGCTATGAACATCTTTCCCACTGACTTCAATCAAAAAGCATGGTGCATAATATTAATACTCATATGAGGATTCCCATCCATCACCCAAAACCTGTTATGGATACTCATATGAGGATTCCCATCCATTAAGGGTTAATAATGAAACCATTAACAGAAGCATAACTAAATAATGCTGAGCAGCTGAGAATGGTACATATAACAGGTGAACAACTAAAGAGCAGAAACAAATAAGCAAGTCCTGCGATGGTGCGAGACAAATGTTTCCTTTGCCAGACAGCACTCTATCATTTAGCCTTTCTCTCATCAGCCTGAATGATCTGCCTCTGCATTGCCAGCAGAATTCAGCTAAACATGAAAGACATATTTTTGATTTTACACAAATAACAGTTGGTTTGTTAGGGGAGCCATTTGGCTCATTATACTTCAAAACCCAGCCAGTGGGGGGACAAGCCAGTCGAACTTGCTGCTGGTCTCAAGCCCAGATAAATGGGGAGAGTTGCTGCCTGGTCTAGCCAACCGAGTATGAAAACAGTGGCAAAAACTAAATAATGAAACTCGAGTCGATGATGGAATGCACTAGGGCTAGGGCGTACCCTGTAAGCGATGAGCTGCAGTGTCCCCTGACAGCAGTGAAAAATATGCAAAGGGTATCGCAGAAGTTACAACTGCAGCTAAAGAAGTTAGTGAGAAGAAAGGATTGGAAAAAGAAAGGAAAGCTGAGAATTGGAAATTGGAATGTTGGTAGCCTCACAGGAAAGGGAAGGGAGTTGGTAGATGTCATGCAGAGAAGAAAAATTATGATTCTGTGTATACAAGAGACTAAATGGAAAGGGAAAAGTGCAAGAAAGCTTGAAGAAGGATATACAGTTTACTACATAGGGGAAGACACAAGGAGAAATGGGGTAGGAATTATTCTCCATCCAGATTTGCAGGAGAATGTCACAGAGGTCCAGCGTATCAGTGACAGGCTCATGGGATTAAAGTTTGTGAAAGATAAGAGAGTGTGGCAAATCATCTCAGCATATGCCCCTAAACAAGGGTGTAATGAAGAGGAGAAGGAGGAATTCAGAGGAAAATTAGAAGAATACATCGAAAGAGTTCCAAGAAGTGAACTATTAGTGTTATCTGGGGACATGAATGCCCATGTAGGTGAGAGTTCTGATGGCTTTGAAGGAATATATGAAGGAAGAGGTTTTGGAAGAAGAAACCAGGAAGGTGAAAGATTGTTAGAATTAGCAGAAGCTATGAATCTGGTAGTCTTGAATACTCAGTTTGAGAAAAGGAGAAGTCACCTGGTGACATACAAAACTGGACAAAATGAGACAAATTGATTATGTTTTGGTTAGGAAGGAAGACAAGAAAATCATTATGGATTGCAAGGTTATTCCAAATGAATCTGTTGTAGCCCAGCATAAACTGGTAGTGGCAGATTTTAGGCTGAAAGCAATAAGGAAAAGAAAAGCCCCAGCCAGGATTAGGAGGATTAAAACTTGGAAGCTGAAGGGGGAGAAGGCAAGAGAGTTCAGAAGTAAAGTGGAAAGAGCCAGAGAAGAGAGATATGTGGATGATATGAAAGAGATTGTGGTGCCAGCAACAGTAGAGGTGTGTGGGAGGGCAAGTGGTAAGCAGCAACAGAAAAAAGAAACATGGTGGTGGAATCAAGAGGTTCAAACAGCTGTGAGGGAAGAGAGTATAGCCAGAAGAGGGTGGGAAGAAGATAACAACTACCAAACAAGAGAGGAGTAAAGACGGATAAAGACGGAAACAAAGACTGTGGTAGCAATTGCAAAGGGAGAAGCCAGGAGAGAATGGTATGAGAAGATGGGAACACTGGAGGGAGAAAAGATAACCTACAGAATTGCAGAAGCAAAAAGAAAAGACAGGCAGGATGTAGGAGAGGTAGGAATTATTAAAGATGAAAATGGAAATATCTTGATTAAGGAAGAGGAAGTCAGGAGAAGATGGAAAGACTATTTTTCACAACTATTAAACAATGACAATGAGTGTGAAGAACTGGAAAATGTCCCTCTAGTAGAAGGACCAATAGCAAACATCAGAGTGAGTGAAGTTGAGAATGCTATAAAGAAAGGAAAAGTAAATAAAGCTGCAGGAAAGTCAGAGGTAACGATAGAAATGATTAAAGCACTGGGGAATCTAGGCAAAGAGTGGGTGCACACACTATTGGAAAAGATCTGGGATGTAGAGGAAATGCCAAGGGACTGGAGCAATAGTTAGATGATTAAAATGTATAAACAAAAAGGAGACGTCTTAAACTGTGGAAACTACAGAGGAATAAAGCTTTTGGAGCAAGTATTCAAGATACTAGAAAGAATAGTAAAAGGAAGGTTGAGAGAGCTGATAGATATACATGAGCAGCAGTTTGGGTTTATGAAAGGAAAGAGCACAGTGGATGCTGTTTTTATACGACAAGTCCAAGTCCAAGTCCAAGAGAAGTATCTAGAAGGAAACAGGAAAGTTTACTTGTGTTTTGTGGATCTTGAAAAGGCGTATGACAGGGTACCAAGAAGAGTAGTCTATTGGTGTTTGAGAAAGAGAGGAGTACCAGAGAAGTTGGTAAGGTTAGTGAAGATGATGTATGAGGGTGCAAGAACTACTGTACAAACAAAATATGGGGAGACTGAGATATTCCCTGTGGAGATGGGCCTCCATCAGGGATCAGCTCTGAGTCCATTCTTATTCCTCGTCGTTATAGACACACTGACATCAGAATTAGGGAACAACAATGAATGGCGGGATCTGTTGTTTGCTGATGATTTAGTCATTATAGCAGACACAGAAGAAGAACTGCAAGAAAGGTTTTTAGCATGGAAAGGAGCCCTAGAAAGGAAAGGATTTAAAGTGAACATTGCAAAGACAGAGCTAATGACTAGTAGTAGAGAAGGACATGAAGAAGTAAACATTCAAGTGGAAGATGGTACAGTGCTAAAGCAGAACAATGAATTTAACTATCTGGGATCAATAATAGCAGAAGAGGGAAGTACTGAGAAGGCAGTGAGACAGAGAGTGAAAGAAGCATGGTGAAAATGGAGAGAAGGAACTTGAGTTGTTTTAGACATGAGAATGCCATTAAAGCTCAAAATGACAATTTATAAGACAGATATCAGGCCTGTACTATTATATGGGGCAGAAACCTGGGCACTTAAGAGGAAAGAGGAGGGACTGTTAGAAAGAACTGAGATGAGGATGGTGAGATGGATTGCTGGAATATCACTACTAGAAAGGAGGGAGAGTCAAGATATGAGAAGAATGTGTGGTATATGTAATGTAAAGGAGAAGGCTAGGGAAGCTTGTTTGAGATACTATGGCCATGTAATAAGAAGAGAGGAGGTGGAACCAATCAAGAGAGCTAAGAACATGCCAGTGATGGGGAGGAGGAATGTGGGGCGTCAACAGATCAGATGGATGGATGTGGTGAGGAGGGATATGGGTGAGGTGGGACTGGGGGAGAAGATGCAAGGAATAGAAATAGATGGAGAAAGTTGACTCGAGCGGCTGACCCTGCTATACAGTGGGACTAATATGGCTGAAAGAAGAAGAAGACTTCAAAACCATTTTAAATGTCACTGCCTTGTTTGACTGCCGAATCATAATGGCACTATTAACTTCTCCATACCTGCAATGGAATCTAGAAAATAAACCACTGAATTATTTGAATTACCAAGGAAGAATCAACATGTTGAGAATGCATTACCTTTCTCTAAGCTATGAATAACCAACAAAGTAGTGTTTCATGTGTGTTAGGAGGTATGTAGATTCATAAAATCCAATACAGTACTTATACAACACACAATACTACAGTAAACCCCCCGTATTCGCGGTCTCACGATTCACGGACTCACCTATTCGCGGATTTCTCTATGTAACATATATACACATTATTTGCTACAAATTTGCCCATTCACGGTATTTTTCACTGAAAAATATTCACCAATTACTGTATTTTCATCTCATTTTCTTGACTAAATGCACTTTTTGTGATAAAACTATTAAAATACTCAGGTAGTGCTCGAGTTACGATAGTTTACCTTACGACAATTTGATTTTGCAATGGGGTACGCAATTACTGTAATACCGATACGACAATATTTAAAAAAATATTTTTAAATTTCATGTGGGCGCAGGCAGCAGCGTACAATCAGGCATCAAGAGAGACAAAATTACAATAGACCACCTTCTCTTCCTCCAACTCTTTATCCCATCTTCTAATTAAAAAAGTAACAGAACAATAAAAGTATTGTTAGTAACGATATACTCTTGAGTTATAAGGGACACTAATTTGAGCGGTAAATAAAGATAATTTTGTGCTTACACTTACACAATGAAACTGCATCCCTTCACCCTCCATAAAATGTAGAGAAAATATGCACTGTCCAGTCTTCATGAAATGGGTATGACATACAATATAATTTGCACCTACATCAAAAAGGACTAAGCAATAGCATCAACTATTTCATGAAATCCTTCTAAGCAAGACATGCATGAGAAAAGTACAGAAAGAGTAAACAAAAGGAGGAGGAGACCATACAAGAATGCTTCTGATACTTTGGTGACACACTGGATTGTCAAGCAAGCAAATATTGGGACATCATTAAAAAAGGAGAAGCAATACCCTGGATGAAAATGACATACATTGCTAGCCCACTGATAAATAAAGGCATTCCTTCCCTTTATGTTCTTATGAAAAATTTTCCATGCAATAAGTCCTCTTCTGCCCATCTTGAGCACTTTCCACTTGATTTCCTACCTAGTCTAGGTTTTCACTTTAATCCTCTCTCCTAAACTTTTTGGGCCTCTCTACTGGTCTTTGTCATGTTACTTCCTACTAGTAACAGTACGAGCTAAAATCTATAATGGCTGACCTGCTATTTACAATAGATTTATAGGTGCTTACATAGAAAATAGAGAAAATTCTGAAGGGACGTAATAAGAAAATACCAGGATTCATCGCTGGAACTGGTTAGAGATCATTTTACAAAAAAAAAAAAAAAAGTGCTTCCAGACATTTGGTCTAGAGGCTGAGAAAATATATACTTAGATCCATAGACTACAATGGTTTGGGCATGAGATGAGAATGGGAGATGAGCAGTCAGTCAGACTTGTAATAAGTAGGGAAATAGCAAGATGAAGACCAACAAGAAGCCATAAAGAATCATGGAGACAGGACATGGATGAAGAACTAGATCAGGTACAAATTCAGGCTGAAAGTAAACTAATTACATTAAAGATCTGGGACCTTACTCAGCATCTTATTATACTATCAATAACAATTATGACAGAAATATCACTCACCTCCCTGTCAACGAGTTCCCTGAAAGGTTGTGATGCTTCATAGTTACAATATAACTCCAACAAAATTCGCTGGGCTATTTTTATATCACGGGATGCCAACCCCATTTTTCTTTTCCCTTTTTCACTGGGTTCTAAAAACTGCAAACTCTCCATATCTGTACAAAGCATACACTGCCATTTTTCATTTTCAGTGGGGAACTGCGTGAGTGTAGGAATGTGGCAGTGGACATGGAATACCTGGTAAAAAACATATTTTGATGCAAAGAACGTAGAAAATAACAACAACTGAAGAATACAAGAATATAAGCCAGGAAAAAAAATCAGAGGTACCTCAAAGTAACATCTCTTCTAAAATACAGTAATATAATCTTTATACAGCATAGCAAATCCAAATGACAATAGGTGCAAATTCCCAGGTACAGAGTATCATAAAATGCTGTGCAAAAACTTTTTCCCTTTTTTAAATATGTTATAAATTCAAAGTACAACTTTAAATAGTCCATAATAAGCCTCTCTGCAAATAATTTGTGTTCCATTTTCAAATATGTCATAAATTTAAAGGACCACTTTAAATAGTTCAAAAAACTTCCGAGCAAAAAAATTAGTTTTCCTTTTTCATATGTTATAAATCTAAAGTACCACTTTAAATGCCTATAATAAACCTGTGGAAAATAAATTGTGTTCTTTTTCAATTTTATGTTATAATTTCAAAGTACCACTTTAAATAGCCCCCAATACACTCACAGAGAATATTTTTCAGGTCCTAGTTTGAAACTGAAATGTACATATATATCTACAAATAAAAGACAATTATAAAATTTTTTATTAGTAATTTTTGTACTGTACTGTATTCTTATCAAAATGAGGGGAAACAATAACTAACATTCAAAATGCACCTCTAGTTCCATGTAACTTATGCCAATGCAATGGGATACACTAACTAGTGATAAACTAATGCAAAAATAGTTTGTTCATGTGATAAACTAATGCAAATAATTAGTTTACTCATACAAGTTCATTAATCATATGTAGCCTCACTTACCTAGCCACACCAATTTTATAAGATCTTTAAAGATAAAAGACCCCATTGCACATGCCCAGACAATGCTCGTGTCCTGTTCATTCCTCTGTGCAGCTTCTCTTTGGGCAAGTGTCTGATGCTTTCCTCTCCTAAGAATGCTTTGCTTGTTCTATTTTTGTGACATGCCATTCATTTTCATTCAGCCATTCACTTCTTTATTACTTCTAGAATGTTTCCTGTAGTTATGAGAATATTACCATCTAATTTTGGGGGTTCAGCCTTCTTTCCTGGTGGCTTACTTGCAACAATTACATTACTCAAGTCCTTTGCTTGTACTGTGCTGTACTGCACGAGTAAGTTTCATAATCTGATTTCCAGGATTTCTTGTTCATTGACCTTGCTGGGATTCAACACTTTATGGATCATGAAATACCTTCAGTTAATGTTCTGTAATATTCATTAACAAATTTCTGAAACTTTCTTCAATTTGACATTATGCCATTAATGTCCCTGTTCAGTGTAGCTGTGTACAAATATTAATTTTCATATCTTTTGGCATTTTTTCATTCTAGTTCTGATGAATTATTTTATGTAATTGTTCTTTTTAGTAATGCTAACCTTGAGGTCTCTGTTTTTGTTCCTGGCCTGTTAATCAAATATATTTTCATAACATTATTAATGGTACTTTAAAGACATTTTTTAGTACTGTAAATTAATTGTATTTGATTTTGTGGTAAATTCTTTATTCCACTTCATAATTTGTACCATTCCTTGTTACTTGTGGGAAAGTCTTTCACTTTCAAGTCTTCTTTAGACAGGGATCTGCATCTGATCAATTGCCCTTCTTTTAAAGACACACAGTGTTCTCCACAGAAACTTTTTGGCATGTGTGTGATCTGTTCTGTGGTTTCTTTATGCTATGAAGTGGCCTTATGCAAACAAAATGTCTAAGGCCTGGGGCATCTATAATTCAGTGGTTTCTTTATGCTGAGAAGTGGTCTTACAACATAATGTGTCCAAGGCTTAGGGTATTGTTTCATTTGACTCCTCATCTTGTTGTGCCATGCTGCAAAGACTCAAGTTTTGTCATGATGAGGCTTCCATGTCCTCAATGCCTCCCCCTCATGTCAAGAGCTTCCAAAGTAGGAAAACTCAGGTTTTCTCGGGTCTCAATCCCTATCTTTTCACTTGAAGCAGCCTTTCTTCTTTAGAAGTCTCCTTCACTGCGGGCTCACCTTGTTACTATAGAAGGGATTTTACTGTCACCTTGCTGCATATGAAGGACTACAGTTCCAGGTGAGGCTATGATTGACTGATAGATAGATACATATGACACTGAGTAATGCCTCTGAAAATTTTATTAAATCTAAGGCTGCTACTCAAAAGGTTAGGCTGCCTTTTCTTTGCCATGCTGTCAATCAATAAGGGTGCTCCAGCCTCTTTTACTCCACATCCACCCTACTGCATGGAGTTGGAGACAGACGTGAGAGACATTGGTAGTAGAGTTTAGCACTACGGAATTGCTATGAATGGGTACTTGGTGGTGCCAAACTTACTGCCAGAAGGTGGTTCCTTCCACATGAGATGCAGCCTAAGCTTGTTGCCTCATCTTTTTCCTTGAATGTTGTTCAGTTCTTCACTTTTGCTCTGTACTATATGCTGATAAATGCAAGGGATGAAGTTTTCCAGGACCTCTATGGATTGCTTTCTTCAGTAGAATTTCATTCCTTAAGCATTTCCGACCATATACCTCTGGAACTTTTTCCTGGGAACTTGGTTCATGAGTTGGGAGAGAAGCTTACCTCTACTGCTACAAGGGTTATCATTCTTAACCTGGGGCTTGAATCTTATCATCCTGTTTTGCCAGGCCTGCTCCTTGACTGAAGTCTCCTTATAGGCATCAGTTCTCTTCAAACTGGCATCGGAAGTCTTACATTCTGCAATGATCCCAGCCCTCATGTTCCAATGACAAGTAGTCCTTATTTGCCTAACCAGCACCAAACAACCTAACAGCCATGCAGCTCCAAGTTGCTAAGTAGAGGTAGTCCAAAGAGATGATGCTCCAATGTCTCCATCCCTCCAGTCACAGCCAGTCTTCAACAGTTTTGGAGGGCTTGGGAAACCATCAGGTTCTATATTCTCTACTGTGGTTAACATTGCCAGTTCTTTAACACAAGTCCTCCTTCACAGTCTCAACCAACTGCCTTTGAGTCTTACCACTTTGATCCAGAGATGCTAGCTCTCTGTTGCAGAAGGAGGCCATCAAATATATTAAACTAGAGAAGATGCAATTTTGCAGCCAACTTTTTCTTTTTCCAAGAGCTTTAGGAGTCTGGAGACTAATTATAAATTTGGCATCTTAAGTTTTACTGTTTTACTCCCTGCTAGATAGAGAATGTAGAGTCTATTGGGGCATAGGTATACAGAAGGTACTTCATAGCTTCTCTGAACCTGAAGGACATATCCTTCAATATTCCAATTTACCTGCTTTCTAGTACGTTCCCTGGCTTTATATCCACTTGTGGTTGCTAAAGCTCACTGGCTTTGTAAGTACATAATGACTGCCTAGAGTTGGCTTCTTTCTGGGAGAGTTGACAGACCTGTTTTAGGTCATTGTATTTCCTTTATAGGAATACTGTTCTCTGGTGTGGATGTCTGCTTCTCCCAGAGATTTATTTCTTTTATATAGAATGGTTTGCGGTGGTGGGTTTCTGTTTCCTAATAGTAGAAGTTATGACTTGGACTATCGACAGATGATCTCTTAATTGTCACTTTTTCATGAAAAAGTTGTATTTCAACAGAGATCTTTAACATTCACAAGTAATCCCTGATCCCCTCCATCTGCCGAGAGCAACTGAATTCACTGAACAGCAGCACCAGTATGCAGTGAATGTGCCTCGCTGTCGAATTTCTCAGTTCCAGAGGTCCTTTATTTCCCACACCGTTGGACTGTGGAACAGCCTCCCAGACGATGTCATGCAATTGGAACTTCACAAGTTCAAGCGAAAATGCAATATAGTTGACAGGATTCATTGTCTACGGAATACCATTCCAAATTTTTTTTGTCCTCCTTGGCCTATGATCAAATCTTATCGAGTGCTAATAGGCCATCTGGTGTCACTGGAGAGGTTACTTCCTCACAGTTGGTTCCACATGTACTCCTGGCAACATCAGCCAGCTCATGTTGATGACTTCAGGCACTTCAAACAAGAGGTGGGACACTCATCTCTTGGGTTCTAAGCCAAAATGCATCATATCAAGAAAGGAATGACACATGCACATGAGTCCTTCAACTCTCGGCTGTATTATCAAACCTCTAAACATTCTTGAGCATCTAAGCTGGGTCACTGAGTTAGGGTCATGGCCATCAACATTACCATCATCACTTACCTGCAGAATCAAGGACATACCAGGTAGGAATACCTTTTTCTTCTGGCAGTCAAGACCTTTGTTTGGGTAGAGAAGAATATAATCATTGTACCAAAGGACTGTTACATTAACTTTGCAACATGTTGGCAGATGCCCTCAGCAGGGTCTATTAGATTCTTCCTTCAGAGTGATCCCTTAATTTTGTACGCCTGTAAGACTTTCTGGCAGGTATGAAGGATGCCCTTACTGGATCTGTTTGCCATATTGTTCAGTGCTAGACTACCGCTGCACTGTCCTCCACACCTGGACCCTGTCTGAGTCTTGATACCATGCTCCAAGCCTGGGGCAGTCTAGATAAGTATGCTCTTCCCTCATTTGAACTTCCGAGAAAGATCTTATTGAAATTGGATTTGTCTCCGATAGTTTTTCATATGTCGCAGTAGCAAATACCATCATCTCTTGCTGAACCTCTACCACTCCTCATTACTGTGGCAAGTAGGCACAGTTAATTACTTGATGCAACAAATGGGGATACTCATTCACTGACAATTCTGTTTTTATACCAGCAGACTTCTTCGTTTGCCTGAAGATGTTAAGAAACTCTCCCCTCACTTATTGAAGCCATAAATTGCTTTCTTTTCAGTCTTTCTCCTGCATGACCATATTTGCCCAGTCAATTCCTGGGATTATGGTTAATCCCCCAAGTCAAGACTTGACTCAGCCACTACACAGCCTCACCAGAAGCCCTTTACAGATACTTCTTTAGTGGATCTGACCCTCACAACACTGTTTCTTGAGTCACTCCTCCTTGAAGCATGTGTGCGCACTTCATTGCCCTGTTTAGTGAAGACCTCATTCTACCAGTTTGTCTTTAATTTGTGTTTGAGTTCAGAGTCAAGACTTAATCTTTAAGGATGTGGGTTGTTCTTGGACTCCTCTGCTATCACTTTCTTGCCTCTCTTTAGATGAAGGATATCTTTTCTCTCGAGTGGGGGCCATCAGGACTATCTTCAATGGACCCAAGCATTCCAGCTGTCTTCTCAGCAGTTCATTCTTTTGGCCTTGAAATAACTGATTACATATCAACTTCAGTATGTTTGTTTACGGCCTTACTTGGACACTGCACAGGAGGACCTCTTTCAACTCATAACCAACTTTCATGAGGCGTGAGTCCCCTCATCTTCCTTGACTTAAACGTTCAACTTGGAGCTCTCCGCCATGCTTACAGCAGGCACTTGACCTTGTCAAAATGCCTTTTTAAGAGTTTATTTACAAGAAGGTATCCTAAGTCTTTTCATACTTGTTTACTACACATGGAGGGGCATTTTCTACCAACTATTATTATTATTATATTCAAAAGATAAAACCTATTCGCATGGAACAAGGCCACAGGGGCCACTGACTTGAAATTCAAGCTTCCAAAGAATATGGTGTTCATTAGGTAGAAGTAAGAGGAAGTAAAGGGAAATACTGTAGGAAGAGATCCTACTTGCAAAAAGAAAAAAAGAATTAATACATAAAAATGTACTAAAATGCAAGTAGAACAGTATTAACGTAGTAATAAATTTACACTGTATCTTTGCTTAAACTTCTAAACTTCTAAAGTTCCAATTGCACTACATCCTCTGGAAAGCTGTTCCAATAAAGGACCTCTGGAACTGAGAAGTTTGACAGCGAGGCACATTTACTGCTTATTGGTGCTGCTGTTCAATGAATCTGGTTGCTCTCAGCAGGTAATGGCGATCAAGGAACAATTGTGAATGTGAAAGATCTCTGTTGATATACTACTTATGTAAAAGTGACACATGAGAGACCATCCATCGATGGTCCAAGTCATAACTGATAGTATTAGGAAACTGAAACCAACCACCACAAACAACTCTATCTAAAAGAGATAAATCTCTAAAGGGGATCTGGGCCAACTACCTTCACAATAACATTCTTCCTACATTTCCAGGAGTACCTGCAATCATGCCTCATATTTTGTGAATGTCATGGCTGAAATTTCTGACTTCTGTTACATATTCATTGCCATTTCTGACTACAACTACATACCCATCACTTTACAGGGTCTCCAGTCCATAATTATTACTCTAAACTCAGACCTTTCAGTCTGGATGTACACTATGGTCTTCTCTTTGAATGCAACTTCATCACCAATCTCCTTCTAAATTGTGTTTTATTGTATAAACACTGCTTGCAACAACCAATGTTCTTACAATAAAACAACTTGTTCTACAAATCTACTGACTAGTGGCCCCCACCTTTCCCCACTCTCTTCTCAAGTGATGTTGACACAAGGAACAATTAAGTCATGTGCGATGAAATCTTTCATGTTTCATGATCAATCAAGTTTGTGTGGCTGGGAAACAATCTGCTAAAAATAGGGCTATTTATGACACATGGGTTTACACAGTGTTTTATTATAAAAATACTTTTTCAATATATCTGAGGGGATACCCACATTTATATAAATATGAGAATTCTGTTAACAATTTTAAGGGTTCCATTTGAAGAATGATCTTTGCTTTTGATTAAAACTTGGAAAATCATAAAATCTATGCCTCATTACACTCATGTCATAAACTATATTAAGACTGGGCTATGTAATAATGCAATGTAAAGTTTAAAAACTAGCTATTTTATTCACAGAGCATGTAAACAAACCTTTGGACAAAAATCACAGCATATTAAGTCCCCACCATCCCAACATACAGCACACCAGTCCTCATTTGGATCATTGGGATCTTTCTTCCAGGACATGCCTTTACCTGTAGAGAGAAAATATCTCTTATCACAATTAAATCCAAAATATTATCAATAAAATACGACAGGCTTAAAGAAACAATGAGGTTATGAGGAGCAGACAACATGGATACAAGTTACAAAACCCTTGTGTATCACCAAAGACAAAGTAAACTCTTTCACAGACATTCCCCAACTTGTGTAGATGGATTGTTCCACTAAACGCTAAGCAATTCAAAACTTATGTATGCTATATCATACCCTCCACCTAAGGCACACTAAATAATAAAGCAGTTAAAGTGAAACAACAAACACTACAGGAATATCCAATGTTGCATCTGTACAGTACAGTGTGGTGTTATATCAAATGATAAAAATAAAAATAATATGCTATATTACATAAATTAATATATTAAAAATACAGTACTGCTTTAGTACAATTTCATGTAGCACTCTTGGCAAGTCAATATTTGAAGCAGGAGAGTTATTTGACAAACATTCACTTGGTAATGAGGAAGGTAAGAAGCAAGTGACTTTACATCAAGTAGCACAACCAACAGATGTCACCAACTGACATATAATACCTGGGGCTAAACTGCCCTTCTTGTGACTACTCAAGTCATTTGAATTGTGGCTCTATTCTCTTTAAATTTATTTCCTACAAGAAAAGGCATCTGTAATAATATTCTGGAAATGAAAATGGGAAAACATCATGGTCCAAATCAAGAATGAAAAAGATTAACTGTCATGACTGCTTATTCCCTTTTCTTTGTTGTAAAACATTATAGTTCTTAACGTCCTTCATGTAGTTCACAATCAGCAACATGATATTTTCATCATAAAATTAAGTTTCATATATAATTACCAAGTAATTATATAGCTATAGTTTTGACCTCTTGCAGCAGCCTTTTATTTAAAAATCACGGTAGCACTTTGATAGTTGGTGTAGGTGACAAGCCCACCCACTTAACGGGAGTGTTGGAGCAACTTAGCCGGTAGCGTCATTCTGTTTGTGCCCTTATGTCCATTAGAGGGGAGGTGGGAGGGCTCTGATTCTGTAATTACTTGGGAAGTATATATGAAACCTAATTTTATTATGAAAATATTTTCATTTAAGTAACTTACCAAGTAATTACATAGCTGAATCCCAACCTGATAGGGGGTGGGATAAATAGACATTCTACCCCAAAACATTAAGGTGTGATAATGGCTTTGAAATAGAAAGGATGGCTAGCATTGAAACAATGCTTGTCGTTTCCTTACCTGGTAAGAGAGCTACTGCAGGTGAATTCTGCCTCTGGTTGGTGCTCTCATGTTAATCTGTAGTGGTGTGGCGGTTGAGCTGAGGGTCGCCTCTACATAAGTGGGAGTCCTGCAATGGAGGGTAGGCCTGATCGCTGACAAGACACACACATCAAGTGCCCTTGCCCTGGGCGCAGTACCAATAAAAAAACAACCAGACAACACTGTCACCTATACTGACAAAAATCCTCTACCCATCCATTAAGACTGGTGGGCACTCCAGGTACAAAGTACCCCCCGGCTCCCCAAAACTTGATACCCAACATCAAGGCTAAGAGATGGAGTTGAGAGAAAATGCTTCGTATGCTTCTTCCCCTAATACCATGCCAGCCACTGATAATGGCCCCACGGTACTGCAATTCTCAAACACTGTTTCGACTTCTCTGAAGTAGTGAGACACAAAGATCGATTAGCACCTCCAAGAACTAAAGAATGGATAAAAGGGACAAATTATGTTTGAAAGTGAGAGAGGTAGTGACTGCTCAGACTTCATGTGCTTTCACTTTGAATGAAGGCAAATTGTCTTCCTGAAACTGAGAATACTCTTCGGAAACCTAGTCCCTTAGGAAGAACGACAATGTGCTCTTCAAAAGAGGACAAGAAGGATTCTTGACAGAACACCAGAGGTTGCTGGATGGCCCTATGATCTTCCCGGTCCTTCACAGATAATATCTTAGGGCTCTGATGGGGCAAAGAACCCTTTCCTCTTCCTCCGAGTCCAGGATATCCATTAAACTCTTAAGGTGGAAGGAACGAGGCCAGGGATTGGATGGGTCCTCATTCTTGGCTAGGAAACCTAGGGTAATAGCGCACACTGCATCTCCTTGGGAGAAGCCTACCCTCTTGTCAATAGCTTGCAGTTCACTTACACCCTTGACAGTCGTCAAAGCCACGGGGAAGTGTCTCTTCTGAATGAAGTCCTTTAGGGAAGTGGAACCAAAGGGTTCGAAAAGAGGGCCTGTGAGCCACTTTAGCACTATGTCTAGGTTCCAGGAAACCAGATCAGTCGTCTTCTGCTTAGAAGTGTCGAATGACTTGATGAGGTCATTAGGATCTGGGTTTGAGGACAGGTCCAGACCTCTATGCATAAAAACCGAGCTAAGCATAGCTTGATACCTTTTAATGGTGGAGGAGGATAGACCTCTAAAGGTCCTCTCAGATAGGGGAGAAAGTCCACTATTTGCGTCAAAGATGTCTCAGAAGACAAGACATTATGTCTGAGACACCATCTATGAAAAACTGTCCACTTTGCTTGGTAGACATCACAAGAAGATTGTCGTCTGCATCTTGCAAAGCTTCCACAACTGCTCTTGAAAAGACTTTTGCTCTGACCAGCTTTCTGACAGTCTGAAGCCTGTCGGAGCAAAAATGGACAACCTTTGGTGGTATCTCTTGAAGTGAAGTTGTCTGAGTAGTCATGGTTTTTTGGGGAAGTAGCCTTAGGAAGTCCACCAAAAGCTGTAGGCCCAGGAACCACTCCTTTATGGGCCAAAACGGGGCACAGAAGAAAGACGATGGTTTCTTGAGGTGGCAAACAGGTCCACATTGGTTTGCCCCGTAATCTCCAAAAGTCGAGACAGACCATGGGATTCAAGGTCCACTCAGTGGGAAGGGCCTGCTTCCGACAGCTCAGTTCGTCTGCCAGAAAGTTCAGTTTCCCTTGAATAAAGTGAGTGACCAGCATCATTCAATTTTGGTCTGCCTATAAGAGAAGATCCTTTGCTGCCTGGCAGAAAGAACAGGAATGATTACCGCCCTGCTTTTGGATACATGTCAGTGCGGAAGACCTAGATGAATGGCCTTAACTCCCTGATATTGACATGAAGGTTCCATTCTTCTGGGGACCATGTCCTGGAAACTTCCTGACTTCCCAGAAGGGCTTCCCAACCTAGATCTGAGGCGTCTGAGTATAAATCTATGTTGGGGCTCAACTGGAAGTCTGATGTGATTTCCTGAGTGATGGGAAACACAACAGAGTCTGGCTGGGTTTTCCTATCCCAGTTGGCTTTTAGGTAGAACTGGAGGACTCTCATGTGGAGTCTGCACAGCTTGATGAATGTGTCCATGGACGCCAGAGTCCCTAGTAGGCTCGTCCATTGATGGGCCAAACAAGATGAGAGGGCGAGAAAGCTGTGGATCATCTTGAGGCAGTTGGTGATTCTCTTGAGGGATGAAAAAGCCCAAGAAGTCTGAGAATTGAGAATCATCCCCAAATAGAGAATCCCTTGTGTCGGGGCCAACTGAGGCTTCTGAAGGTAGATGATAATTCCCAGTTCTTGCAGGAGGTGATGTTCAAGTCCTTCGTGCACTTTTCCCTTGAAGGGGATCGAAGAGGCAAGTTGCCCAGATATAGACTGACGTTTATGCCTATTAAATGAAATCATTTAGCTACTGGAGTGAGGGCTCATATGAACACTTGAGGTGCCGTAAGAGGCCAAAGCAAAGAGTCCGAAACTGGAAGATATAGCTGGTGCCAGGTGCCTGGGAGCTGGCACTGGGCACCCAACATTTGGGCGGCACCTCAGAGTGTCCTGGAGGACAAACCTTAGATACTTCCTGGAGTCCTGATGGATGGGGAAGTGGAAGCATGCATCCTGCATATCCATGGTTATCATCTAATCGCCCTGGTGAATGGATGAATGGACCGACTGGTTCGTCTCCACCTGAACTTCGTCTGTTGGACAAAGAATGAGGGCACTTATGTTGAGGAATGGTCTGCAAACCATAATGATTTGGGTACCACAACCAAACGTCAGTACAGTAGAAGCCCTCTGAGTTGATGTCCTCAACTTCTTCAACTGGAGAAGAGAGACCGTCTTAGGAACAAATGTGGACGAATCCTTGGGGTGTTGGAAGAATGCGCCCGCCAGAAGATCCTATGTCAACTACTATTGGAGGTCCGATTTCTGGGCCTGAGTGATTCCTTTTGTGGAATGGGAGCACAAAAAATCTCATTTCTTCAAGACCTCCATAGAGAAAAGAGCCACAAGTTCAAGAGAGCCATCCCTGATGGTCTTGCCTGCGCGAGAAAAGACTCCTAGCCAGTCTGAGGCGAAGTCTCCAACTGAATCATGCAATCTTCAATCTTCTTGGCTAGCGCTCTAACCATCCAGTCCAAGAAACTGAAAACTTCAAAAAACTCAAAGAGGTCTTTGACAAGGAGGTCAAGTTCTGCCGACGAAAAACAATTTTCGCCGATGAAAACGCCGAGTGTCAGGAAGGAGGACCTTCCCTAGTGGCATAGGAAAGAAAACTCCTACGGATTAAGCATGAGGGAGGAAAGACGAAGGAAGCTTTATCTTGGTCCCTCTTAGCAGAAAACCAAACTGCAATTTCCTTGAGTGCCTCCCTAGAAGATAGGGAAAGCACCATTGTGGGGAGCCTAGGTCTGTCACCTGGATGGCTCCTCATCAGGAAGGTCAAGGTAGGTGAGACCAGGGGCTAGCTGGAGCCAAAAAAGGCATGGACAGCTCGCCCACAAATATTGAAAGAGAGCTGCATAGGGTAGGGGATACACGGTCGGAAGTGGGTGCTTGATGCTCCGAGAGGTAGACTGATACTGAAGAGTTGGCACCCGGCGCTCAGTAGCTGGTGCCGGGTGCTTGGGAGCTGGCGCTGAGCACTTGGGAGCTGGCACTGGGTGCTTGGCGCTCCGAGCAATAGATTGATACTGAAGTATTGGCACCGGGTGCTCGGGAGCTGGTGCCGGACACTTGATGAGATGGGTGCTTGAACGAAGACAATGAGCACCTGAGAGGGATCATTGGGTGCTTGGGAGCCAAATACTGGCACCCACCAGAAGTACGCTCAGGAGGGAAATACTCTGGACTGTCCCATGTGCTGCAGGAAGGTTGAGGACTGCGCCTGGCTCCTTAAACCGCTAACTGGACTGCGGAGTAGAGCGGCCAGCATCACCTGCATGCTTCTTCAATGGACGAGGCGAATCTAGAAAGTTCTTGCGATGCTTCCAAGTCCGGGCTGGAGACTTGGGGGTTGGATGACAACTGGTGCACATCCAAGACGTCTTTCCAATGGCAACAGGTTTGACTGAGGGGGCAGCAACCCTTGGGAAAACCCCACCGGCCTTCCTTGGACTTCCAGCATGTATTCTCTCAGGTTCAGGGGAGCAAAGAACTGGTGGGACGAGAAGCCACCTCCTCCACTTGCTAACACTTTTTTCTGTCAAGACGCCTTTCCAGTGGCTGTCTGCTGATACCTGAGAACGAGCAACAGGTTTGACTGGGGGGGGGGAGCAACTACCCGTGGGCCAACGCCCTTGGCCTCCGTTGGACTTTCGGTATGTCTTCTCCCAGGTTGAGGGGAGCAGGACAGTGACCTTGGTCTAAGAGAACCGAGGGGATGAGCAGTCACCTCCTCCACTTGCACAACACTATCACTTGTCCCTTTGAGGGAAGTGGCACCATCTGAACATGTTTTCCCATAAACGCCTTCAGTGACGCACGTAACTCCACCACTGTATTCACTAGTAGGATAATTTTCTTGTCAAACCTAAACTCTAGACTGGCAATGGCATCGGGTTCGGAAGTGAGGGAGCCAGGCATGGGAGTAGGTGGATTAAAAGTAGGAGGGTTAGAAGCAGGAGAAAAACTGGGAAGACAGGAAGAAGGAATAGCAGAGCTATCTTCTAACCTAGGCTAGGGTAGAATACTAGGCTAAAGGAAGCTCATTCTAGGCTCTACAGGCAACTTTCCTTTTCTTATCCCTCTCTAACTTGTCTAGTTGAGATTAAGTACCTTCTACTCTTGCTAATCATTACATTTAGCAAAAGTTTTCTCCCTACTATATTTCTGCCCACTACATTTACTGCAATTTGTATAAGAATCCTATGAAGATTTGATTAATCTGGTTTTGAAACTTTTGCTACAATAGAGAAACTAGGTGAACTTGAATCAGACATAACAACAACCATAGAACTAAAAAAAATTATCCTGAAAGCTATTAAAGCCTGATGGCAACTCAAATAAGCGATACTACTTCACCAAAATCCAGCCACACAACCGAAAATCAGTAAACAAAACTGCATCAAACCCCTGATGTTACTCAAGAGCATGGCAAAAACAGAATGGCGCTACCAGCTAAGTCATTCCAACACTCCCATTGAGAGGGCTGGGCTTGTCACCTACACTAACTATCAAAGTGCTACCACGATTTTTAAATAAAGGGCTGCCGTGCAAGGTTAAAACTATAGCTATGTAATTACTTGGTAAGTTACTTATATGAAATTATCCTTTCTTAAACTCAATTACCATACATCCATTTATTAAATCTCGCGGACTCTGGTCCATCAACTGCAGGACAGAGATAAGTACTGAGGACACAAACCTCCAAACACACAGACTAATGTTGTCAACATGGGTGAACTGTGCTCATGTGTTGTTCTATATTATGGAAACTTGCAAAGAAGTCTTTTATAATGACAGCAAGAACTGTTTTTATTTAATTAGAAATGAACGGGGAGTGTTAATTTGTTGTTGCCTTAGAATGCAGGAGGGTTTGCTGACATAATGATGAGTGAAGGCTTCATCTTTTACCTTTCCCATGCATTTCTGCCAAGCAAGCTTGTGAGCCTCTTCAATGCTTTCAACCAAGGAGACATCATTTCTTTCCTGGGAAATGTATTCCAGGATCTCATTTCAGAGTACAAAAGCCTTGGTTCACAGACAAAATTAGTTACTGCTTGAGAAGCTCATGACCTTGACATAAGATTAAAATGTTGCAAGGCTTCAGCTACAGGACAAAAGAAAAGTTACCTTCTACAGTATTGCTGTTATGCTCAGGTCACTCTTGGGCATAGTATACAACCTGTAAGCCTACTTTCCTAGAGAAGCTCCACTACCTTGCTGAAAGCCATTTAATGAAGGCTAAGGGACCTCCCCCAGAAGAAAAAGTGCACTTTTGAATACACTTTGTTGAACGAAGATTCGAAATCTGTCTGAGCTAAGGTTTGTCCCACTCCTTAAGACAGTGGTTGCCTTTGGAAGGGGGTTGGATAGCATATGACAACTACCAGTCTCCACAGATCTGTGTGGTCATGAGAGAAAATAAATCTGATTCATCCAGATAGGCCCCTCCATCAATGACTTCCTTCAAGTCATTACAAACACTCTTTTGCAGCTTGGGAGTCTCCACTTGCAGCCTCTTTTGAAATTGTCTGAATGCTTTTGCCTTCTGTTAACTGTTACAATTACGCTCTGGTGAGCTCGTCTTACATTCGAATGGTTAAGAAATTTTCCATCTAACTTTTTACCTGCTGTTCTGTTCCATGGTCATAATTACTGCTTCATTCTGCATATTCATTGATGTATATTGCATCCTTCACAATGGAATTCAGAACAGACAGAGTAACAAAGTTGGCAATGAAACATAAGCTCTCAACACTTTCATAGTTAAACACCCTTTTCACCTTGGTTTCCAAAAAACTAACATTTAAACATTTATGAAAGGTTTCTATTGCACCACATGGACTTCTTTACCAGCCAAAGGTAACTCACACAATCATACAAATTATACAAACTCTATGATAAAAAAGAATATCTGTACATAGACATAAGGTGTACACAACTGTAAATATGTAGGAACTGAGGCAGTCACAGGCAAATTGGGCACACTCACTCTGCTGCATTATCTGTATGTCAGATATTTATGTCTGAGTTTACACATGAAGATCTACACAAGTTAGGGTCCATCTGTACTTCACTAAATAGATGTAACTGGAGAGAAGGTGGATAAATTTTTGTCAACAATCACTAATATACTACAATACTAACATAAAAGGTTTTGACATAGGAAAACCCTATTTTTGGTAGCAGCTCTGAGTCCTCAAAGGAGTTACATTTTCATGGTCACCACAGGGCTCCATAAAACTAACAAATTACAAAGAATTCTCTTTATAGTTGGTCTCAGCCAGAATAGTGCATGTTTGCACAGTGATAAACTATAAAGGATTCAGGACAGGAGGGCTCTATCTCCTGTCCGACAATGACTGCCCCAGCTCTTTGTCCCACTTGCACACGTGACAGTTCCTCATTGGATGGGTTGGTATTGTTCTTGGCAAGCACTCTGCTGGGCCCACGTTCGATTCTCCGACCGGCCAATGAAGAATTAGAGTAATTTATTTCTAGTGATAGAAATTCATTTCTCGTTATAAAGTGGTTTGGATTCCACAATAAGCTGTAGGTCCCATTTCTAGGTAACCAATTGGTTCTTAGCCACGTAAAATAAATCTAATCCTTCGGGCCAGCCCTAGAAGAGCTGTTAATCAGCTCAGTGGTCTGGTTAAACTAAGGTATACTTTGCACACGTGACAACAGCGTATTTCAGCCATCTTCCTCACTACACACCAGGTCTGTGCAATGAATGTTCACCCCAGTCCCATGCCTTTTAGTCAGGGAAAGTGGGTGGGTTTGAGGACTCACAGAAGCTACCAAAAATAGGTTTTTCCTATGTTGCAACCTGTTTTTTTTATAGAGTAGCTGCTGTTCATCCTCAAAGGAGCTTACAAAAGAAATTGACAGGTGATGAAATGGCTTGGCTCATAATAAATAAATCCATACAACCCAGATCAATTTTTGGTTCAAAGAATAGTTACAGTTTATTAACCATTTTCTTTACTCCAGATACCCACAGGGTTTGGCAATAAAGAACAGGAAACAATATATGTACCAATATATGTACAGGCAGTCCCCCATTCACGATGGAGTTCCGTTCTGACACCATGTTGTAAGCCGAAAATCGTCATGACCCGAAATATTGTTGAAAATCATAAGAGAACCTTACGTTTAATTATTAAAAACCTCCAAATTTTTATCATTCTGCCCTTTTGGAGCCATATTTCTTCCGTCCGATCAGCGTCAGAAACCTGAAACATGCGTTATAACCTGGGAAATAATTTTTGATGAATATATCTGAAGAGCGTCATAAGCTCAGAAAATTGTAAACCCAGCCTGTCATAACCCGGGGCCTGGCTGTGTTATTCTATGTGGTTCAATGGTGACTTACTTAATTATGTTGGGTCTGGCTGAGAGATTATTACACCTTCCCCAGCAATATTTCAGCATGACCACCATTCTCATGGCAATGGTGTTTCAGGAGTTTTTTATACAAGGTAAAGTCACAAGTCATCTACAGTTTTCTTTATTCTGGATACTCATTCAATTTGGCAATAAAGAACAGGAAACACACGAACCTATAAATGAATTATCCCTTGGGGTTCTACAGTGACTTACCTAATATGTTGGGTCTGGCTGCAAGATTATTGTGCCTTCACCAGTTCAGGAATACCACCTCTAATAACCACTCCATACCTGAAGACTTCCTTGAAGGAAACATGTCCTAAGAAAGTTATCATGTACTCACCTTTTGGTTGTCATGCGACATAGGAAAAAATTGAGGGTCTGCCTTTTTAATGAGAACCACTAAAATAATTCTCAGCCCATGTAGAGAGTGGCTTGTTTGTGCTAGGGTGTAGGAAAAACAGGACCATCTGGGATGTTTGCAGTGACATCTAGGTAAACCTTAAGTGCTTGACCTGAGCATAATATTCTATGAGAAATACCAAGTTCCTTTATCAGAAAAGGAGAATTTTCCTTTAAAATGGGCCTCATTCTTGGCCAGGAATGATGGGCCAGGAGACACAGCAAATGACAATGTATGAGTGGTGAAATATTGTCCTTGTCTAAGAGAGCCCAGTACGCTAATACAAGCTCTTGATGGCAAAGCAGTCAAGAAGACCGCCTTTTGCAGCACTTGAGTTGTAGTTGTATTGGGCCCATGCAATGAGGGGATGACAGTAGTCTATGAACCTTATTCAGGGACCAGGTAATGGGAAAGACTACAGGAGCAAAGGTCAAAGACTGGAGGATGGAATTAACAGTTTCTATACTAGAATAAATTCTGAAACCTTCAGGTGAGGGTTCCACCAATGCTGCCTTATATGCCATGGTTGTTGAAATAGCAGGGCACTTAAGACCTCAAAAGATAATAAAATGTCAAACTATTTCAACAGATTTCAACTGGGCTCTCAGTGTAGAGGTACACTAACAACATTTTCCATATGGACTGGTATGTTGGATGGATGAAGTCCTTAGCTTTCACACTAGGTACCTAGCAATGTTAGGCAAATAATCTTCATGATAGACTAGATTTAAAAATCCACATGCAAAGGTCACGGCTCAGAAAGGAGGATGAGTAGACAACTTCCCCTCCTCCTGGCTGGGATAAAACAACACAAGGCATTGTTGAAGAAATAAGGAACCAACGACTGTTTGGCTGATTCAGGGCTACTAAGCAAGTGGTTCCATTGAAAGCAAGCACTGTAGATTGTTCAAAGTTTCCAAAATCTGGGACAATGAAAGAAAAAGGCATATTGTCCATCATTCGTTCCAGTCTTGTAGGAATGTATCTCTTGCTATTGCCTGAATGTCCCAATTCAGAGACACATACACTGGAAGTTGATGGTTCTCGTATGTGGCAAACCAATCCACTTCCAGATGTGGAAGCATGTTAACAATGACTGACTTGAGAGGAGGTCAGCATGAGCCTGACCTCTTGATATAAACAGTAAACCTCCCATATTTGTGGCCTCACTATTCGCGGACTTACGTATTCATGGATTTCTCTGTGGAACGTATATACCCATTATTCGTGGAAAATTCACCCACTTGCGGTATTTTTCACTGAGAAATATTCACTAATTACAGTATTTTCATGACCAAATGCACTTTTTG
Source organism: Macrobrachium rosenbergii (assembly GCF_040412425.1). Lineage (NCBI taxonomy): Eukaryota > Metazoa > Arthropoda > Malacostraca > Decapoda > Palaemonidae > Macrobrachium > Macrobrachium rosenbergii. The sequence goes on from NC_089796.1 coordinate 44,669,945, forward strand.
TGATAAAACTGTTAAAATATTCAGGTATAAGCATTTTTAGAGTTTTTTTGTGTTTAAACTATCAAAATGGGCAGTTCCAAGTGTTTTTAGAGGGGTCCTAAGTATTCGCATATTTTAGCTATTTGCTTGGGGGTACGGTACGCATCCCCGCAAACACGAGGGGTTTACTGTATAGACAATGCAGTCATATCGTCTAGGATGAACAAAATGTGAGTCCCTTTTAGAGGTTTCAGTCTTCTGAGATGAAAAGACATCCAGTAACCCCAGGAAGCTATGACACTCCCTCAAAACAGATGACCATCTTCCCCTTAAGTGACGATCCTCCCAGTGGCCTCCCCAACCTGTCAAGGAGGCATCCATATATATTATCACTCATATAAACGGTAGAGTCAAATCAGCCTGTTTGCCAGAGACCTCTTCCTGGTCCACACAGACAGAGTATCTTCCCAATCTCACATGAAAGTGATCCTAAAGCCTGTTTAAATCCTCTACAGTCACAATCTCAGGATTAGCTCTACCATGGGCCCAAACTGTAACAGGCCTAGACTTTGTTGCAATTGTCGTCTGGAAAAGCTGGGCTGTGCAAGGAATCTTCTCAGGTCCTTCCTTATTCTGGTCTGAGTGCTTTGAGAAGAGAGAGCTGGCTGTGAAGAGTCACCCAACAAAGTCCCAGCCTCAGAAAAAGTCTGCTGAATGTAAGGTAGGATTTGTTTCTGTTAAGAAACCTTTGACTGGAGTCTGCCAACTACCACTCTCAGGTGTTGTTAGCACTTCTCTGGTGGCTCCCCTGATTAACCAATCACCTAGGTAGGCCACCAGTTAAATTCCATCATTTTTAGCCATCAAATTTACAGGCAGTCCCGGTTTTACGACGGTCCTGTAAAATAATTCATCAAAATTATTTCCTGGCTTACGACAGTATTATATAAAAAGAAATATGGCCAAAATGGCAGAATAATCATAATTTTTTTTTTTGATGTAAAACTCATTAATAATGCAGTTTACATCGCTTTCAATGCACCCAGAGCATTAAAAGTAAGGTTTTTATGATTTTTGAATTTTCGACAATGTTCCGCTTGAGGGTTACGACAAGCGCAAGAACGGAACCCCGTCAGAAACGGGGACCGCCTGTATATATAAAAATCCATGCAAACATGCTTGTTCAGATTCGACGGGTCAAGGATCACCCTTCGTTTGGAGGAATGATTCTTGGGGACGCTAAAGAGTGGTGGCAAATAAGCCATCTTTCTCTATGGCCCCTTTTTAAAAGGGTTTGATTTTTGAAAAACTACTTTAGAGGTAGGGGAGGGTGAGACTGTCTCTACCCTAGACCACTGAAAATTACAGTCTCTCCAAGGGGAGGACTTCCACTGCATGTTATGCTGTACAAGGCAACCCCTACCATGCAAGTCCTATTGGGCTTCACTTCCTCTCTTAAAATGAAGTCCATAAGTTGATTTTTCTTTCCCCTGGTAGGAGTGCCTTGTTTGCTTTGAAAGGGGTGCTAATGGTATTGTTCTCCTTTCTTCTGTTGTCAAAGGGGTCCTTTAGTAGTGACTGGAGGCTTATGCAGCTCTGATTCACACCAAACTTTCTTAGGCTAAGGAAGAGGAAACTCTCAAGGGTATTGTTTCCTGATTCCCCTTTTTCAAGAACAGTATATATATTATGCAATTCTGTTGTTGGGCTCATTCAATGAATTGTAGACAACGCTCTTCAAAGAGGCTTCCAACAGATAAGGGAAGAAAGCAATAGGGAGGTTACATTGGGGAGCGAAATGTTTGAGCCCATCAATACATACTTCCTTTCAAGCCTTAATGCGACACTCCAGAAAGTCGTAGTGTGTTTTCAATAGGGTCCACTTAAGTCTTTGGCTACTGCAGTGAACATTGTTCTGGGAGACACTGGAAGCTCTTTAAATGGGTGGAGCCTAGCGTAAAATTCACCCATGACTGTCCAAAGATTTTTCTCATAGGGGTCCAAACTGCTGGGTAACAATGTACAATGGAAGCTTTTTCCCTCTCATAAGGGAGGACAAAGTTGCTCATTCCATTGTAGCACTATCAGATACTGGGATGGTGGAGAACAAATGGCTTTCTTGCTGCCATAAACTCTCATTTTCCAGTCATCACAAAATTTTGAAATTCCATCTTCACATGACTGATTGTTTCAAATGTGAAGAGATAGGAGGCTGATGGCTCCCACAGAGGTTACTGGTTCTGTAAAATTATTGTTGTACATACTATATTTTTCATTAAAATGGATAAACGTTACTTCTATGGCTTTCATTAATATGGTTGCTTCCATTTGGCTTTTTCAATGCTATATTATTAGGAAGGATAACTCTCTCCTTCAACAGTTCTGAATTCCTGCTGAAGGAGGGACCAAGCACCATTCAGTATAAAGAAAGGCCACTCTATCCCAAAATTCTATATGCTCAATCTTAATCAGTTTTCCTTTCATTAATGAGGTACTTTCCATCTGGTGAAAGGATGCACATTGAGGTGTCTCGCCAAAGGTTTCAGTATCATTCTCAGGGGCAAATATTGGTGCCCATACTACATTCTGATTTAAGGTTTTATTATTTGACCTGGTCTCAATTGTTACCAGTCGGAGCTCTGGGAGACTGGGCTACCTCTCATTATTCATTCTGATTTCAACGGGGGATCTAGGCAACTGTTTCAAATTCTTTTTGGGCTTAGGTTTTTTATTACCTTGTTCCCAGTTCCCATGACCTAAGATTTTTGGTGAGAATCCTATCTGCCTGGTCAGACTGTGCAGCCTCTCAATCCCCTAGTTTAAAGGATGAGCAATTTTACATATCACATCCGATTCCATATCCAGGACACCTGAATTTCTCTTGGGAATCATGGATGGCATCTCTATGCTGATGCTCACTAGCGAGTCCTCAAAGAAGTTACACTCTCTTGGGGTCATCCTTGATACTATTCATGATTTCCTTCCAGAATTCTGAAAGTACTCTAGGCTGAATTTTCCCTTTGAGAACTCACAGCAGCTACCAAAAACAGACTTTTCTTACATCAAACCTTGTTTTATGTTAGAGTAATATAGTAAAGCCCCTGCATTGGTGGGGGATACGTACCAACCGCCCCCCCCCGCAAATAGCTAAAACCAGCGAATACTTAGAACCCTTCTAAAAACACTTAGAGTTGCCTATTTTGATAGTTCAAGCACACACAAAACAAACTAAAAATGCTTATACAGGTATTATCCTACTTACGATAGGGTTAGGTTAAAAAAAAAAAAAAAATCTTTTGTTGGTAAAAACGTAAGAAATGCCAAAACATATCTCGAACATTGCCTAGCCTACACTATGGTATTCGGTACCATGAATACATATATGATAACCTAGCCTACACTAAAAAATATACTATTTACATACACAGTATAGTAATTATTAATATCAGTTAATTCTGGAGGTTCATGCAAAGTGACTTAAGATAATTCAGTACAAAGAGAAATTAAATAACAAACAAGAATTAGTTTTGCCTACACTATAGTATACTGTATTGTATACATACACGGTAGCATAGCCTACATTATACTGTACTATGTATTCACATATCGTATTATACAAACGTCAACATAACGAATATGCTTCTTTTCCATGGATCTTTTAAAATGCTATGCCTTAATTCACTGTATCCAATAATATTGTATGTATTCTTATATTACTTTTGTATTATAAATTGCGATCATAGTGATCAATGTTTTGGTTTGGAAATGTTATGCGGTGTTTATTTCACCACAATAACTCAGTTCTGAGAGCTTTTCTTGCTTCTAGTTAGCGTAAATGAATCTTTAGAGTCTGGATACTTTATTTATAAGGGGCAAGGTTATTTTTCGTTATACGAAGTATTTTTAAGTCGATATATAACTAAAATACGTCTCGTTGTGAAATAAATTTATCTATTACTTTTGTTAATAGATGACGAAGGCTGTTTGGGGGCGTTTGTTTTGTATAAATAAAATTCAAGAGTCCATTCGCTATTTTCACTTTATTTCATCATAATACGAGCTTTACATATTTATTGTTTATTGGCGTAAAAATAGAAGTAGTGTGTTCTTTCATGCCCAGTAGTTTTGATTAAAATACTTTCTCTCCTATTTTAATTGCAATTGAGTTTCATCTACGTTGCTGATGCACAATAATTTACAGTATAGTCATTAGCAGCTTGAACATTGTTTTCTCAGCTTCAGCCACAGCTTGCAGCTTAAATTTAGCAGTGTATTTCCTTGATGACCTTTTATCCATACCGAATAAGGGTATAATGTAAAAATATATAAGTCCTATTCTATTTAACGTCGTTTGCGCCATAACCTACAGTAATTGTTTATTAGCGTACGATGGTTGAAATACCAGGTAAACGGGTGTTGTTATCCAATTCAGTTATAAGCAAAACAACAGTTTCTTGGTTAGTTGTTTATGGCTGTACGCATTTATGCAAGAGTATAACGTTACTAACAATACTTTTATCATTCTCTTTTACTTTTTTAACTAGAAGATGAGATAAAGAGAGGGAGGAAAAGTTGTCCATTCTATTTGGTCTCTCTCACTGCCTGATTATGCTGCTGCCTGCGCCCGCGTGAAATTTAAAAATATTTTATAAATAATATTGTCGTACCGGTATTAACTGCTTACCCCACTGCAAAATCGAATTATCATAAGGTGAATTATTGTAACTCGAGCATTACCTGAGTATTTTAATATTTTTATCACAAAAAGTCCTTAGTCATAAAAATGAGATGAAAATACAGTACAGTATTTAGTGAATATTTCTCAGTGAAAAATACCGTGAATGGGCAAATTTTCCGCAAATAACGGGTAGATACATTCCAAAGAGAAATCCGTAAATACGAGTCTGCGAATCGTGAGACCGCGAATATGGGGGTTTACTGTATTCATCCAAATCACAAAACTGTTTTCTAATTTGTTTGTTTACCAATGTAAATATACCTCGGTTGTCTTTCTCTCTGTCCCTCTCTTTCTACACAAAAGAATATTTTATCACTGGTGGTATTTCATCTCTAATCACCATGAAAGTATTTAAAATGAGAATTTCATATGTAGGCAAGACAAAACCTAACAGGCTGTAGCAAGTTCGCCAACAGCATGGAATGTGTGTGTGCATATGTATGTACCCTACGCACATGACTGCATTTACCTTTTGGTTTGAAATAAAACAAATTGGAAAATATAGTAGAAATATCAACAAGAATCCTGTAGCATAAAATATCAATAAAAAAGTGAATGAGTATGTAGGTGTGAGGAACAATCGTTTGCCAACTGTTCTCTTGGTGGGTTGTTGCCTCCTTACTTTTTTGTTTTTTCCTTTGTGTAAGGAGTTGACGTCTGTCATGGGGTGCTTGACAGTGTTAGTCAGGTTCATAGCAGCAACGAGTCAGGTCTAGGGCAGCAGCGAGTCAGCAGTTGGAGCAGCAGCAGGTATTTGTACCTGAAAGTCAGGTTCTGGAGGGCAGAACGACCAGTCTGGTTCAGAGCGGCAGAGAGTCAGTGTCTTGGCAGCAAAGCAGCCGGAAGTGTTTGAGGATGAGATGGTTGTTGCACCAACTCTGTCATGATCGTCTGGTATTGAAGAAGGATGCCAGTACTGCCATAAGGACGAGATGGTTGTCGTGTCGGCTCTGTCTCGGTTATCCTGCATTGGACTGTGGTCCTCATTGTTTGAGGAAGTGTTACCATTTGCTTTATGCATCACTGTTATGCTGCTACGGTGTTAATTCAATTATGTATTATGCTACCTGTTTTTGTTTTTGTTTATTCATTGTTGCTTTTGTTATTATTATGATGCTGACTATTTTGAGTTTCTCATTTATTTTACCGATTGTTATAATGCTCCTGATTGTGTTGTTTATTGTACCAGTCATGTATTACTGTCATTATGCTGCTCTACTGTTATTTTATTGAGCCGTCTGTTTTTTATATTTATTATGATACTGGTGTGTTTAGTTTTCGTGTGACGTTCTTAAATTGTTTATTGATTTGCCTATTGACTTATTTAAAGTTTTGATTCATTCGCTAGTTTTAAGTGTTATTTATGTTAATGATTATTTCATGTGTTTTTGCCACCCAGAACCTGTGCTCACTTGTAAATTTTGTAAATAAATTAATATTAAGGTCACTTTTTTGCTTTTGTTCTGCTCCTTCCTTTGTTTGTCACCTCTTTTAGTCATTACAGCCCAACTGCTTGTTTTGCCTGGAACCTGTTAATCTCGAAGTAGTGAGATCATTAGATTGGCGACCTTGGGCCAGGATTGGTTCTATTTTGACTGGTGGGGGTGTGGCAGCATCAGGGGGAGTATTTTTTGTGTGAAAAAAAAAAAAAAAAAATTTTTTTTTGTTAGGTAGGGAGGTGTGAGGAACAATCGTTTGCCAATTGTTCCCTTGGTGGGTTGTTGCCTCCTGACTTTTTTGTTTTTTCCTTTCGTGTAAGGAGTTGACTTCTGTCATGGGGTGCTTGACAGCGTTAGTCAGGTTCGCAGCAGCAACGAGTCAGGTCTAGGGCAGCAGTGAGTCAGCAGTTGGAGCAGCAGCAGGTATTTGTACCTGAAAGTCAGGTTCTGGAGGGCAGAACGACCAGTCTGGTTCAGAGCGGCAGAGAGTCAGTGTCTTGGCAGCAGAGCAGCGGGGAGTGTTTGAGGATGAGATGGTTGTTGCATCAACTCTGTTATGATCGTCCCGTATTGAAAGAGGATGCCAGTACTGCCATAAGGACGAGATGGTTGTCGTGTCGGCTCTGTCTTGGTCATCCTGCATTGGACTGTGGTCCTCACTGTTTGAGGAAGTGTTACCGTTTGCTTTATGCATCACTGTTATGCTGCTACGGTGTTAATTTAATTATGTATTATGCTGCCTGTTTTTGTTTCTGTTTATTCATTGTTGCTTTTATTATTATTATTATGCTGACTATTTTGAGTTTCTCATTTATTTTACTGATTGTTATAATGCTCCTGATTGTGTCGTTTACTGTACCAGTCATGTATTACTGTCATTATGCTGCTCTACTGTTATTTTATTGAGCTGTCTGTTTTTGATATTTATTATGATACTGGTGTGTTTAGTTTTCATGTGACATTGCTCTTAAATTGTTTATTGATTTGTCTATTGACTTATTTAAAAAGTTTTGATTCACTGAGTTCTAAGTGTTATTAATGTTAATTTATTTTATGTATTTCTGCCACCCAGCCTGTGCTCACTTGTAAATTTGTAAATAAATTAATATTAAGGTCACTTTTTGCTTTTGTTCTGATTTGTTTGTCACCTCTTTTATCATTTACAGCCCAACTGCTTGTTTTGCCTGGAACCTGTTAATCTCAGTAGTGAGATCATTAGATTGGTTGGGCCAGGATTGGTTCTATTTTGACTGGTGGGGTGTGGCAGCATCAGGGGAGTATTTTTGTGTGAAAAAAAAAAAAAAAAAAAAAAATTTTTGTTAGGTAGGGAGGTGTGAGGAACAATCGTTTGCCAATTGTTCCCTTGGTGGGTTATTGCCTCCTGACTTTTTGTTTTCCTTTCGTGTAGCTTCTGTCATGGGGTGAATTAGTCAGGTTACCAGAAATAAATTCAGGTCTAGGGCAGCTTGAGTCAGCAGTTGGAGCAGGAGGTATTTGTACCTGAAAGTCAGGTTCTGGAGGGCAGAGCCCAGTCTGGTTCAGGCGGCATGAGTCAGTGTCTTGAAGCTCAAGGATGAGATGGTTGTTGCATCAACTCTGTTATGATCCAACAAGATGGTTACCAGTCATTGGTCATTACTGTGTCACTGTTTGATTTGCTTTATGCATCACTGTTATGCTCTACTGTTATTTTATTGAGCCTGTTTTTGTTTCTGTTTTTCATTGTTGCTTTTATTATTATTATTATACTGCTATTTTGAGTTTCTCATTTATTTTACTGATTGTTATAATGCTCCTGATTGTGTCGTTTACTGTACCAGTCATGTATTACTGTCATTATGCTGCTCTACTGTTATTTTATTGATATTTATTATGATACTGGTGTGTTTAGTTTTCATGTGACATTGCTCTTAAATTGTTTATTGATTTGTCTATTGACTTATTTAAAAGTTTTGATTCACTTGCTTGTTCTAAGTGTTATTAATGTTAATGATTATTTCATGTATTTCTGCCACCCAGAGCCTGTGCTCACTTGTAAATTTTGTAAATAAATTAATATTAAGGTCACTTTTTTGCTTTTGTTCTGCTCCTTCTTCCTTTGTTTGTCACCTCTCCTTAGTCATTACAGCCCAATTGTTTGTTTTGTCTGGAACCTGTTGATCTCAAGGTAGTAAGACCCTAAGAGTCGGTAACTGTACATAGATTTTGATGTAAAGATACCCAATTTATTGTTTCTCTCTTTCTCTCTCTCTCATAATCTCAGTACTGTACATTTCATTTAATAAAATGTGAATTACTGTATCATAAACATAAAAACATGAAACCAAACAAGCTCTATCAAGTCAGGTCTACCTAGCCCTTTTCACTCATCCAACACTGCAACCCCAACACACCCCCAAATACAAACTGCCCCCCAGCTCCATCCACCTGCCAAAACAACCCCCTTCTCCGAGCCTTCCACTACCCGATGATGCCAAGCCATTCCCCCCCCCAACAAATTGGAGGCTTCTTGAGGTCTCCCACACCCCCAAAACCCCTTCTCAGTCAATACGAGTATAGGCAGTGTACTAAAATTTTTTTGAGGCCACACAGCATTGCCAACCTTTTACTTTTTGAGGCCACACAGCACTGCCAACCTTTTATATTTATACGAGGGTAAGTCAAAAAGTTCCAGGAAAAATTGTTGAATGATGTATTTACACAGGAATGAAACAACCCAAATACTTGGTAAACAATTATCTGTGATGTAGTGATCCATATAGACTTGTTACCTCAGTCATCCTCTTGCTACCGTGGTGTTAACATCTGCTTCAGAAAAGTAACTTCTTGAACCCATGGAAAATAAAAATTTTGAGATGAGAGCTAACATCAAGTTCCTGACCAAGCTTGATTGGAAACCAGGAAAAATTATTGAAGCTTTGCAATAAGTTTATGGAGATTCTTCTCCATCTAAATCAGTTGTTTATGACTGGATAAAGCGATTTAAGGATGGTCGGGAGGACCTCAAAGACAACCCAAGAGAGGGAAGACCATCGACTGCAAAAATGAAAGAATTGTGGCTTTGGTGCAGAATCTAGTGGATGAAGATCGCCGGATTACTATCGATATGATAGCTAATGAAACTGGGATCTCCCATGGTTCCGCATTTTCAATTTTAAATGAAAATCTTGGTTTGAGTAAACTTTCAGCACGTTGGGTCCCAAAAGCGTTGCGCGAAGACCAACTGCATCAAAGAGCTGAACTTTCTCTTGCAGTTTTAACGAAGATTGAATCAAATGAATCAGAGTTTTTTGACAGGATTGTTACTGGAGATGAAACTTGGATCCATCAATATGACCCAGAAAGTAAAATTCAATCAAAGCAATGGTTACCAAGAGGTTCAGCTGCACCAGTGAAGTTCAAAGTGGCGAGATCTGCCCAGAAGGTTATGGCAACAGTGTTTTGGGACTCCAAAGGAGTGATTTTGATTGATTTCCTTGAAGGACAAAAACAATCACCGGGAACTACTACAAAGGTGTTTTGCAAAAACTAAAGACTGCATTGGCTAAAAAACGTCGAGGAAAGTTGCACTGCAGAATTTTGTTCCATCATGATAATGCTCCAGCACATTCATCAAGGGTTGCAAGAGAAGTCCTACGGAAATTTAGGTGGGAAACTCTTCCACATCCTCCTTATAGTCCTGATCTTGCTCCTTCAGATTTTTTCCTGTTCCCAAAACTCAAGGAACACTTAAGAGGAGTCCGGTTTGAATCTTTGGATGCTGCTAAACATGCAGTTTCAACATGGTTTAATAGAAAGGCCCCAAATTTCTACAAAGAAGGGTTGCAGAGGTGGAAACAGCGCTTGAAAAGTGTATAGAGTTAGATGGTAGATATGTAGAAAAATGATGTTTGAATTTCCTTAAATAAAGAGTATATTGAATTTTTCCTGGAACTTTTGACTTACCCTCACATATATATAATTCACTGTATATATCAAATATCCTGTCTTTAATGGTAAAGTCCTGTGCTTTAATGGTACATACCCAGGGCCCCCCCCAGAAGTGTAGAAGGGCACTTTTAAGGTGTGTCATTCGCATTGGGTCCAGGTAGGAAATTACATCATTCAGGTAAACCGAACGTCCCAGATTTTAATCCCTTTTTTCATTTAACTCCTACTGTGTGATCTCTGGTACTGATTCTTGAATGTTCTTTACAGATGTCAGCTGATGCCTAAATGCAGGAAAGAAACTGTCTCCCCTCAAGCGAAATCAACAGTCATGTAAGCAGGTCAGGACCTGTGCTCGCTCTGTCTTACTCAGTCTGCCTTTTGGTCAGTAACAGAAGTCTTGCTGTAATTCAGTGCCATGCCACGCGCCCATCTGGGCTACCTTTTCTCCATGGCACTCTTTCTGTGAAGTGGAAACTGTTGGCCACAAGTGGCTCCGTGAGGTCTAAAGGAAGACATTGCAGCTCATCCAGCCATTATTACAAAGTGGACATTGCAAGGCAACCCACGGTACGTTTGTTGGCATTTGAGTTTACCAGTTCTCTGTTCCTTATCCTGAATCTCTCATTTCATTTCATAATTTCTCTCCCCAATAAATACTCTTTGATATCCAGTTACCCAGTGTTCAAGTGCTTCCATGTGAGTTAATTTTGTGAGTTAATCATCCTTTGCTCATAGTGAAACCTTAAGTTACTCCTCCCATGTATTTATAGTTGCTATTGAGAGAAACCATCTGTCCACGAAGCTTTATCGGGGATTATTCTATTTCCAGAGACATGTTATATCGTTCACTCTAATTTTCTGGAACATCCATCTTGCCTGGAGAACTCTACCCTACTTTGGCAGGCTTATCAACGTGCAGTGTTGTAAGAAACAAATTTGTAACTGTAGCTGAATTCCTAAAGGAACCAAAATGTGTATTACCCGAGCCACTGGCTCTCCGTTGTGCTGCTAAATTTTATCATTAATTTCCTTATTGCAAGTAGAATCAGTATTTTGCTGTGATGTTAAATTTTATCACTGATTTTCTTTATTGATAGTTGAATCAGAACTCTATTATTTGAAATGCCATAATCTGTGTGCAATACAGCAGACTCCTGTACTGATCAGAACTTTCAATTGGTGACCTACCATTATTCTTGTATGTGACCTTGTCTGTTCATCGGTTTTATGGTGTTTACAGCTGTCCATGGTGAGTACTGTTCAAAGCTTATCCTAATTAATATTTCATATTAAAGTAACAAACCCATGCCCAAACGTAAAAGTGGCGACCCTGCAAGGATTCGGCAGTCAACTAGCACACTAGCAACTGCTAAAGCTAGACTGTTGGAAGTTGTGCAAACCTGAAATAAATCACTGATTTTTTGTCTTCAAGACGAGACTGGAAAAAGGAACGAGGGGTAAGGTGTTGTCAAATCTCAGGGCTTGTTTTACTGAAGTGCAATAGGCAGTGAATTGTAGGGTAATGCATGCTTAAAAGACTGCGCTGGGAAGCGAATTCAACATTAGAGAAATTCCAAGAACGAACGCAAGCAGTGCCAAAATTTCTTAAGCTGGCGAGCACACAAAACAAGAACCGTGATCTTTTCCCAGTGTTGGACCAAGCAGTGCCTCTGCCAGTCACTTGGTTAGTAGGGTTGTGAGTTTGTTATTTAGTAAGGGCTTTGCTCTGCATGAGGCAGGATTGCATGTTAGCTTATTTAGGAATTCAGCTTAGTGCATATATGTCTAGAGAAAGTGTGCACAGCTTTCTTTCGAATAGGATGGTGGAATTTATTATCCCCCAGACCTAGGAATACCACGGCTGGTGACTCGCCAGCATACCAGATAAATTCGCTCAGAAAGTTTTGCGGAATTCATAAATCCTTAGTTCCTAGAGTAATCACTGTTGTCACCTTCGGATCACTACGTAAGGAATTATTTGCATTTTATTCGCATACAAGATATCGGTAATAATAATTTATCTCGTAAATAAGATTTTTTCTTTTGTCTTAGTAAATGCAGGCGTATATTCTTTGTACAGGCACTCCAGGTTACAATGGGGGTTCTGTTCCGATGCTGCGTTGCAGGCCGAAAATCATCGAAAGCCAAAAATTGTTGTAACACGAAATAATCATAGAAAATTGTAAGAAAACTTTACTGTCAATCCTTTGGGTATCTTGAAAATGACATACCTGCATTTTTTTTTTAGTTTTTCATTATAAACCTTCCAAATTTTTACCATTCTGCTGTTTACCAGAAAAAGACTTGGAATTTCACTGAACCATGTAAAAAGTTATAATTATAGCATGGAAAATATAAAAAATGAATGACAAAGTAACATCACGTTTATAAAACTATACCTCTGCATAAAAAATCTCTCCCTCTCTCTTATCTCAGTTACGAGAGAGAGAGAGAAAAAAACACTATTCAACCTCCTGCTTGTGTATGCAAAGCCCTTGAGGTACAAGCTTTGTGGTTGGCTAAAATCCCACCCTTCCTGCCAATAGCATGTCGTCATGGAAAGAGAGGGGGGGGGGTTGCTACAAGCTCTGTTACTGACTACTGTACTTCCAATCCCTCTAGCCAATAGCATGTTGTCATGGAGCCCACGTCAAAGCAATAAAAAAAATTGTAACACGACCGATGATGGCTTTGTGAACTTCCTGGAATTTTAGTATACTTTTTATGTTGATACAGTAGCCCATATTTCATTAAAGGATATATGAGAGAGAGAGAGAGAGAGAGAGAGAGAGAGAGAGAGAGAGAGAGAGAGAGAGAGAGAGAGAGAGAGTTGGCATTACTTAAATGTAAAGAGAGAAATTATTCATGAATTATTACGAAGAAAGAGAGAATACATTAGTATTACTATCTGAAAATTAGTAAAATTTTTATCATATAAATGTATTTACTCAAGAAAATAAAATAAAACTCAGTAATTAGTGAATATTTCACTATGAGAGAGAGAGAGAGAATCTAAACCTGTTAAGCTCATTCAGGGCCCACCGCGGAATGAGCTTAACAGGTTTATGATCTAATACAACTCCTAGTAGTCTCAATGTTTTAGAATGGAATATTTGCCACACTTCCCCATTTACAATTTGTAGACAGTACAGGTAAAATTAGAAAAATTTAACCCTTAAACGCCAACTGGACATATTGTACGTCGACTAAAATTGTCTGTCGGGTGCCAAGTGGACGTACGGTAGGTTGACTACAAAAAGTTTTTTTTAAATATTCGCGGAAAAATAGTTATAGGCCTAGTTTGTGAAAGATTTTAAATCACGGGCCTTGAGGGATGCTGGGAGTTTGTCAGATCACACTTTTAGCTTTTACATAAAGTTTTATATAAAAATGCGTGAATTTCATGTAAAATCCAAAAAAACCCAGCTTGTAGCTTTTACAGTTTTGAAATATTTTCATATAAATCACAATAAGTGCCAAAATTTCAACCTTTCTTCTCCCAAAATAGAAAATGCATCAGTGAAACTCTTACAGAAATACTCAATTTTACCTTCATTTTGCAACAAACTTGAAGTCTCTACTTTGTTTATGGTGAATTTTGAAAAAACTTTTTGTCCACCATTTTTCTATTAGCACCATTTTATATTAGCTGTTACATAAAGTTTTATATATGAAAATGTGTGCAATTTCATGTAAATACAACAATAAACAACCCATGGTTGTAGCTTTTATCAGTTTTGAAATATTTTCATATAAATCACAATGAGTGCCAAAATTTCAACCTTTGGTCAAAGTTGACTCAACCGAAATGGTCGAAAAACACAATTGTAAGCTAAAACTCTTACATTCTAGTAATATTCAATCATTTACCTTCATTTTGCAATAAACTGGAAGTCTCTAGCACAATATTTTGATTTATGGTGAATTTTTGAATAAAACTTTTTCCTTACCTCTGCGCGCGGTAACTCGGCCGAAAATCTCAGAAATTCTTTCATCACTTTGTCGTAATGTTTGCACCGTTTTATATTAGCCGTTACGTAAAGTTTTATATATGAAAATGTGCACAATTTCATGTAGAATACAACAAAAATAACTCATGGTTGTAGCTTTTATCAGTTTTGAAATACTTTCATATAAATCACAATGTGCCAAATTTTCAACCTTCGGTCAATTTTGACTTGGCTGAAATGGTCGAAAAATGCAATTGTAAGCTAAAACTCTTACATTCTAGTAAAATTCAATCATTTACCTTCATTTTGCAACAAACAAGAGGTCTCTAGCGCAATATTTCGATTTATGGTGAATTTTTGAAAAAACTTTTTCCTTACCTCTGCGCGCGGTAACAGCTGAAAATCTCAGAATTTCTTTAGTCATCTTGTCGTAATTTTCGCACCATTTTCTATTAGGCGTTACATAAAGTGTTATACATGAAAATGTGCGAAATTTTATGTAGAATACAGCAAAAAATAACTCATGGTTGTAGCTTTTATCAGTTTTGAAATATTTTCAAATAAATCACGATAAACAGAAAAAATTTGACCTTCAGTCAATGTTAACTTGACCGAAATGGTCGAAAACTGCAATTGTAAGCTAAAACACTTCTAGTAATACAATCAATTACCTTCATTTTGCAACAAACGGGAAGTCTCTAGCACAATATTTCGATTTATGGTGAATTTTTGAAAAAGACTTTTTTTTTACGTCTGAGCGCGTTTAATTCATGCATCATTTTGTGATAATATTTTCTCTGTGTTGCTTTGATCGTTTTACAATTTGTTATACACCAAAATCATTGCAATTCAGTGTACAATACAACGAATAAAAAAAATAACTCGTTAGCTTTAACAGTTTTGCTCACAGCGCGATTTGTATACAATATGAAATTTTTTTTGCGCTGTCATATATTTCAATATTTATATATGATAATGATATTTTTTTCATTTCTGATGGTTGCATACTAAACTTCAGGCAATGACAAAAAAAGGAGCCAAAAGTGAATTCTTAATCTTAAAAACTAAGCGTGCTGTGATTTTTTGAAAAAAACCTTTTTTCCACTTCGGTGCCAACTCCCGAACGCTGCCGGCATATAGCAGACACTTTTGTAAATAGAGGCTCGGCGTTCAAGGGTTAAAATTGTCTACTGTGCAGAGAAATAGTAATAAGTTGTACAATGTGTGTGCGAGTTTTATTAGTCCAAATGAAAAACACTGTTTGTTCATGAAAAATCATTTCAGAACAAAGGGAAATAGATGTAATAGAATAAAGTAGTTCTTAGAAATGAGGTTGAGAAGACTTCTAAAAATAGATGGGTCGGAAGGGGGAGAAAGAGAAATAGTATATGTAATCTTCACACCCCTATATTTTAATGTCAACCATTTATTTCTTTTTTTAAGGGTAATAAAGTATAGCACTGAATATAAAGTGCAGCTGTAAACCAAAATAAATTATGTGCAAAATGGTTTACAGTAGGCGCAAGCAATGTCTGGAACTCATGAAATCACGTCTTTTACTTAATTTAAAACTTACTTCATTTAAATAAGCGTTAGCTGCATTCTTAACCCAGCTTTGATTATTTACAAGATGGTATCTCTGAATTACATTTTATTAAACATTAATGGCAATGATATCTATAGGATGCAATCACCTGATGTTATCAGAACGTAAGCATTACCAGGATGCAAATGGCACATGATCGCACTGTTCATATTTCACATGATGTGACAATACAACGACAATACATACTATACATAAGGAAAACATCAGTTTTACTAATGTTAATATTACTTTAAATATAAGTTTACTATCTGACTATTGCAAATGGTTACTATCAGTGTAAAATTATAACCAGGACCAACAGTTCACATACACATTTTGTAACTCGAGTACAGTGCATCCTCCTGAAATTTTATTAAAAATTGTTTTGGAAAATTGCATGATACGAGAATACATATGGTAAACATGAACTTTCAAATAAAGTATGACTAAATTTCATTAATCTGAAAACTGATGATGATGCTCTATCCTCCACAAATTAAAAAGAAAATGTTAGAATGTCGTCTATGGGATTGTAAACCTGTAGCGCTAACAGTGAGCAGAAAAGGAATTAGTTAGATTTTTAGTTAGAAGCACAACAGAGAGAGAGAGAGAGAGAGAGAGAGAGAGAGAGAGAGAGAGAGAGAGAGAGAGAGAGAGAGAGAGAGAGAGAGAGAGAGAGAGAGAGAGAGAGAGAGATGATCATTTTATGGAGTACCGCATGCCCAGAATATGATCACCATCTTAAAAAAATAAAGAAGCTGTTAGAGCTGCGGATGTTCTTAAAGGAATCAAAACTGTGAAATACAGAAATCTTGAACACTCGAGGAAGTAGGAAAATTGTAGTTCGTGATAAATGGAAAATTGTCAACAGGTGATAGTGTTTTGTGAAAAAACAAAGGGTTAAATGAACTTACTTTATATAGTATTGTATTTTATCCAATTTTTTCTTTATTTATAATTATGTTGTAAAATTAAATTAAAAGCCCATCACTGCATAAAATACCATGTTCTGGGGTGGTCTGGTACAGATTAATTCTTGTTTTTGCACTAGCCTGCGCTTTCGTTCTGTTTGCACACAGTGCTTCGTATCTTTTTGCCTTTTATTATGGCTCCCAAGCGCAAAGTTGAGTCTTCTGATGGCAGTCAGTGTGTCGAAGAAAAGGAAAGCCATCATGATGGAAGTGAAATCAAGCATAGTGAAGCATTCATTAAAGGGAGAAACTGCCACCAATATTGGTGTTTGCTTGGGCTTAGTCGGTCGACGGTTGCTACCATTATAAAGGATAAGGAAGGTATCCTTGAACATGTGAAAGGAGCTGTTCCAAAGAAAGCGACCATTAAAACTAAGCAGCGTAGTGGTTTCATTGTTGAGATGGAAAGATTATTGTTGATCTGGCTTGAAGACCACAATCAGCGTCGTATTCCAGTGAGCCCCTTATGGTGATTCAAGAAAAGGGTAAAAGGTTATATGAGGTACTGAAAAGTGAAAAGGGGGGAAGGGAGTGAAAGTGAACAATTTATGACGAGTAAAGGTCGGTTTAGTCGTTTAAGGTTTGCTCTAATTTGCATAATCTTACTGTGCAAGGTGAAACTGCTAGTGCTGATGAGGAAGCAAAAAAACTTTTCCTAGTGGGTTGGCTGAAATAATTAGGGATGGGGGGTGACTTTGGAAGCATGCCTAGTCGTACATATATCTCAAAGCAGTAGTAGTAAGCACCAGGCCATAAAGTCAGTAAGGAGTGACTGACTTTATGGCTAAGAATCCAAGGGCACTCAAGGGGATTTTCAAGAGTATTCTCCCTATCGTTTGGAAGTCTAATAAGTAGGCTTGGGTTGCATTTCATATCTTTGAAGACTGGCTTAATATTCACTTTGTGCCAGCAGTGGAATGATATTGTCCTTCGACGGGTCTGCTATTTAAAGTTTTGCTTGTGTTCGAAAATGTCCCTAGACACCCTTCACAATTAAATGTTAAGTGACATACATCCTAATGTGAAGGTAGTTTATCTTCCGCAAATACTACATCCATTTTGCAACCAGTGGACCAGGGTGTCATTGCCTCCTTCAAGGCCTACTACCTCTGAAGGACAATGAACAATGCCTTCAAGGCCACTGATAGAAACAAGGACTTGACTCTCAAGGACTTTTGTAAGTCCTACAACATTTATGAAGCTGTGAAGAACACTGCAGATGCTTGGGACAAGGTAAAGCATTCCAAAATGAATGGGGCCTGGAAGTGTCTGCAGTTTGTCAATGACTTTCAGGGCTTTGAAGAGACACTTGAAAATGTCACCAACAAAACTGTTAGACTATGTAAGGAGCTAAACTTGGAGGTGGATGATGATGATGTTAACGAGCTGCTGGAATCCCATGGAGAGGAGTTATTTGAAGAGGACCTCATTCAGCTGGAGAAGCAGATGATTGAGGAGGAAGAGGAGGAGGCACCAGTCCCAGAGCTCAGGTTATTAAGAGTAAAAGGGCTTGTCAAAAGGTTTTCCCCTGCCAGAGACAGGGATGGCATGTTTTGAAGGTGAGGACCCCAACATTGAAAGGTACACCAAGATGCTTGAAGGAATCATGGATTGGCTTCAGTTTTTACAGGGAGACTTTGGAGAAGAAAAAAAAAAAAATAACTGTCCAGCCTAGCCTGGAATGTTATTTCAAGAAGCAATCTCCAGCACCATTTACCACTCCAGACACAGTGACCAGAGTACTTTCTCCTAACCCAGACTCCCCAGCACTTGTAATTCCAGCTCCATCTGCAACTTTGCATCACCCAGACTTCCCTGCACCTGTATTTCCAGCACCTTCTGCAGGTTCTCCTCCTGCATCTCCATCTCCCTCATCCCTATAAGCCTGTCTCTACATCCTTCAAAATGCCTCTTCCAGTGATTAATGCCAACCACAGGATTAAAGGTAAGGAATTCTTTGCTTTTTTTATTTTTATAAATTGTTTAATGTTGAGAATCAACTTACGACGAAATCCGACTTACACCAAGCTGTAGGAACGGATATCCATCATAACTCAGGAACTACCTGTATTGTAATTTCCTACACCAAGCTGTAGGAACGGATATCCATCATAACTCAGGAACTACCTGTATTGTAATTTCCTCAAGTTTCAGAAACTAAAGATAAAAATACCATAATTTTCAAGAAAATATACAATTTCCTCTTGACAAACACAAGAACAATTTGTCTATGATGATATGTTTGTAATCCTATGAAATTTACTGTGAAGCAGCAACTGCAGTGCATATTAACCAGTATCAACAGTAATAAACGACAAGTGCACCTTACATCAGCAGCAAACACACTACTTCTTACCAAATCCAAGACTCACCTAAAGAATTGTCAGCTGCTTCAGAGTCCATATCATTACCACTTGTTACCTCTGGCAAAAAACATCAAAACCATAAATATAAATAAAACTAAATAAAATAAGACCAAATTGTCAGTAAAACTTATGATACATAATGTCTGACAGAGCCAAATAAACAGATGTTAAAAAGAGCATGAAATTAATATAAAAATGCTGGGTGAAATTAATAGTGTAAATGATGCAAATTATACTCTGATAACATAAAATCACCTATCCTATGAATATCTTATACAGTATAAAAAAGCTGCAATTAAAAACTGAAGAAATTAGCACAGCAGAAGATATGGAGGGAAATATTTTGGTATACCTACAAAATTTAACAATTAGTATTTTTCTCAACATTTACATGCATAAAATATACACGAAATAACTGTAGTAAGAAAAGTTTTTTATGAAAAACAGTGTAAATACTGCCCACTTACAATCCTTATTGTCTAAAATCTTCATCTTCATTATCAGAGGAAATGAAACCAGATCCAAATTTCTACAAGTGCAGATTATCTATATCATTTTTCTGCTAGATCCATCTGACCACTTGAATATTCTGGTTTGTTGCTATTATGCTACCTATCTACTGAACCCCAACCCCAGTGGGGGAGGGTGGCTCAATGATGCTGGGTGTGATTACAAAGGTCAATACTTGGCTTAACATCATTCCAAGGAATGAGATTGGATTGATAACCTCCCTTGACAAAACTGGGAGCTTAGTTTTTCTACTAACATGGCTTGCATATATCTTATCTAAAGCACTGAAAGATTTGCTTCCAAAAATGTTGGCATTAAATTAATTAGGACCCCCGCAACATCCTGCCAATGCTTTACATTGTTGCTCATACGTATACTGCAACCTATCCTTAAAATTCATTCTACGGTGAAAATCTCATTAACCCTTTAACGTCGAAGCCCTATTTACAAAAACGTCTCCCGTATGCCGGCGGCGTTCGGTGAGTTAGCGACGAAGCGGAAAAAAAGTTTTTTTAAAAAAATCACAGCACGCTTAGTTTTTAAGATTAAGAGTTCATTTTTGGCTCATTTTTTTTTGTCATTGCCTGAAGTTTAGTATGCAACCATCAGAAATGAAAAGAAATATCATTATCATATATAAATATTGGAATATATGACAGCGAAAAAAAAAACTCGTATATAATTGTATACAAATCGCGCTGTAAGCAAAACGGTTAAAGCTAAAAAGTTAATTTTTTTTAGTTGTATTGTACACTAAATTGCGATGATTTTGGTATATAACAAATTTTAAAACGATCAAAGCAACACAGAGAAAATATTATCACAAAATAATGCATGAATTAAATAACGTGCGGACGTAAAAAAATGTTTTTTTCAAAAATTCACCATAAATCGAAATATTGTGCTAGAGACTTCCCGTTTGTTGAAAAATGAAGCTAATTGATTGAATATTACTAGACTGTAAGTGTTTTAGCTTACAATTGCAGTTTTTGACCATTTCGGTCGAGTTAAAGTTGACCGAAAGTCGAATTTTTTCTATTTATCGTGATTTATATGGAAATATTTCATAACTGATAAAAGCTAAAACCATGAGTTATTTTTTGTTGTATTCTACATGAAATTGCGCACATTTTCATATATAAAACTTTATGTAACGACTAATTTAAAGCGGTAATTTAAAGCTGAGATAAACATTACGTTTTTTTAAAAATTCAAAATCGAGAGACTTCCAATTTATTGCAAAATGAAGTTAAACGATTGAATATTACTAGAATGTAAGATTTTATTACAATTGCGTTTTTTGACCATTTCGGTCAAGTTAAAGTTGACTGAAGGTTGAAATTTTGGCAGTTATCGTGATTTATGTGAAAATATTTCAAAACTGATAAAAGCTAAACCATTATTTTTTTTGTATTCTAGAAATTCACCATAATAAAAGTTTATGTAACGACGAAAACGAATAGATGTTAGGCGAGTTAGTGGAAAAAATTTTTTTAAGACTTTCCAGTTTGTTGCAAAATGAAGGTACATGATTGAATATTACTAGAATGTAAGAGTTTTAGCTTATAATTGCGTTTTTGACCATTTCGGTCAAGTTAAAGTTGACCGAGGTTGAAATTTTGGCAGTTATCGTGATTTATATGAAAATATTTCAAAACTGATAAAAGCTACAACCATGAATTATTTTCTGTTGTATTCTACATGAAATTGCGCACATTTCCATATATAAAACTTTATGTAACGACTAATATAAAACAGTGCAAACATTACGACGTGACAAAAGAATTTCTGGCGCGGACGTAAGGAAAAATTTTTTTCAAAAATTCACCATAAATCGAAATATTGTGCTAGAGACTTCCAACTGGTTGCAAAATGAAGGTAAATGATTGAATATTACTATATCGTAAGAGTTTTAGCTTAAAATTGCGTTTTTCAACCATTTCAGTCGAGTCAAAGTTGACCGAAGGTTGAAATTTTGGCAGTTACCATGGTTTATATGAAAATATTTCCAAACTGATAAAAGCTACAACCATGGGTTGTATTTTGCTGTGTTGTAAATGAAATTGCGCACATTTTCATATATAAAACTTTATGTAATGGCTAATATAGAACAGTGCAAAAATTACGACAAAATGACGAAAGAATTTATGATATTTTCGGCGGAGTTACCGCCCGTGCGTAAGAAATGTTTTTTTTTTTAAATTCACCATAAATCGAAATATTGTGCTAGAGACTTCCAATTTGTTGCAAAATGAAGGTACATGATTGAATATTACTAGAATGTAAGAGTTTTAGCTTACAATTGTGTTTTTCGACCATTTCGGTCGAGTCAAAGTTGACCGAAGGTTGAAATTTTTTGTAGTTGACGATACGGTACGTCCACTCGGCACCCAACAGACAATTTTAGTCGACGTATGATACGTCCAATAGGCGTTTAAGGGTTAATATGAAGCTATTGCACTGTTTCTTTTTATTTTCATTAATGGCTCCTTTGTGCTCCCTGATATATTTTCCAAGATTGTTTTTGGTCTCCCCTAGGTAACTTATCGCAATTACTACACTGATGACATATACCCTAGCTTCGTCCTTTTCCTTTATTTTCCCATTTTGTTTTGACAAAAGGACTGACATATAGTAATGGCAAAATGAAATACAAATTTATAGTATCACCCAGATTTTTAGTTAATTCTTCTAATTTACTGTGACAGGGCAACTTAATTACTTGTCACATCATAATTTGAATATTAAAAATGAAGTAGCAGCAGGTCTTTTTTAAGATCCCACAGGCTTAGTAACCCTGCTTCTTTAGCTGAAGAGATAAATTTCATAATTACCTTGTTTTTCATAAATTAGTATTTCCAACTGGACTGTTTTAGCCTGATGTACTGATGATCTCCAAGGTTTGAGTATGGAAGTGTGAGCAAATGATATCATCCTTATACAAAGAAACTAAATTTATTACAATTACAGTAGACTGGTAATTAGCAACAAATTACAAAATAACTAGTTTGAATATAATGAAAATATAATAGCTGATGATAATGCTAAACCAAAATGTTAGGGCTACAGGTGGTACCTGTAAATCAGATAAATAACCCTTTTCAACCACTTTATATAAAAAATAAGTTTACAAAAAACCAAAACACTGTAAACACAAGTTAACACTACATGACTGATTCACACAACATACAATTATAGTATATAAATGATGGCACCATGGGAAATAAGTAATTACTCTGCATCCAGTACAAATAGTTAATAACCAAAATGAACAGTACCCTTCATAACCTGTAGTCATGGCATTATACTATTACATCTTGATACAGAAGACTTTACATGTGCTCACACAACATCATACGGTGCACAGGAATACACAAGACACCCTTCTTGCACATAAGAGGAACTATACTCACTTCTTCTTAGGATAGTATAAATATATCATAAAATAACAGGATGACCTCCAGAAATGTTCTGTCAAATGTTGGACCAAATTTGGCACATGAGTCAGACAAATCAGGTCCTGTTTTTTGTGCAAGACTCTGCTCCTGATTTCTCTGACATAGGAATCTCACCCAAAAACAGGACCTGATTTGTCTGACTCATGTTTTGGTCCAGCATTTGACAGCACATTTCAGGTCAGCCCCTTATTTTGGGGTATATTTATATGCGCCTATGAGCAAGGTGTATAGTTCCTCTTATATGCAAGGAAGGTGTCTGTGTATCCCCATGTACTGTCAATGTCGTGCAAGCACATGTAGTCTTCTGTATCAACATGTAATAGTATATTGCTATGACTACAGGTTATGAATGGTACTGTTCATTGTGGTTATTAACTATTTGTACTGGATGCAGAGTAATTACTTGTTTATTTCACATGGTGTCATCATTTATATAACTGTATGTTGTGCAAATCAGTCATAACATGTTAACTTGTGTTTACAGTGTTTAGGTTTTTTGTAAACTTGTTTTTTGGTATGCTTGAAAAGAGGTTATTGATTTGTCTGATAGGTACCATTGTATCGTGCCTATTCTCGTTTACCATGTGAAAATTATCTTTTTGAGTTATTCATGAAAACTATGCCACCTGTAGTCCTAACATTATTAATCAGCATTGTCATCAACTATTATGTTAATTTTATTACATTTGAACTTGTTATTTTCTAATTTGTTGCTAATTACTGATCTAACTGTAATAATTTTTTTATATAAAGACAGTATCATTTGCTCACACTTTTGTACTCAAGCTCGGAGATTGCCAGTACATCAGGCTAGAACAATCCAGTAAGGGGATTTCCTTTACATACTGGCACAGTGAGTATGATCTCTGGTTTGATGTGGTTGTGTGTTTTAAAATGAATATTACTGTGTCTTTGTGCATTTATGCTGATGTATCCCTTGAGTGTTTTCTTGTATTAAGAGATACTAATTTTTGGGTTTTGTGTAAAATAAAATGTCTACTGTATGTCTAATTCGGTTTGTGTTGTGTAGTTCACTTTGATAAACTGCCTCAGGACCAGGACCGATATATACAAACTGACTACGGAGACAACACCCTATTGTTTTTGAAGATTGCAGCTTTGTGCTCTTTCTTTGGCCTCAAAGTTAACTAATTTTTCTTTTATAGTTTTTAGTAGGTAAAGTTATTGGCAGGCCACTTATCAATTATATATTGATCTATTTTTTGTGTTCTGTAGCTTACAACTTTTTGTAAACTGGTTTTTGTAAAGTGTTTGTACACAGTTATTTATTTCATTTAAAGGTACTTTTGTATGGTTTAATCCAGTTAATCATATGAAAATTGTCTTTTTGAGCTATTCATTCAAACTGTGTCACCTGTAGCTCTAACATTATCATTTAGCATTGTCATCAGCTATTATATTTTTATTATAATCATACTTATTATGTAATTTGTTGCTAATTACTGATCTACCTGTAGCAAAATTAGTTTTTTTCTATAAGGATGGTATCACTTGCTCATGTTTCTATACTTAAACCTTGGATATCACTAGTACAACAGGCTAAAACTATTGGGTAAGAAGATTTCCTTTACACTGACCTGGTGTCTGGACAGTACTCTTTAAAGTATTTACCACTCAAATTAAAAAAAAAAAAAAAAAAAAAAAAAAGTTATCAGGAAGAGAGAAAATAATTAAGTTACCCTATCAAAGTAAATCAGACATGGCCAAAAATCTTGGGCATAACGAACAAATTTATACTTCATTTGCTGACTCTATCTGTAGTTTCATTCATAAAAACAAAACTGAAAAAATAAAGGAAAAGGACATAGCTTGGGTATACTTCATCAACTGTAACAAATGCAATTTAGACTATGTGGGAGAGACTACAAAACATTTCTTTAAAAATGCACTGGGAAGCACAAAAGAGCCATTAATGATAATAGACCACAGAATGAATTTCAAAGATATCAACTTTTATATGCAGGCAATATAAAGCACCAAAGATCTACGGAGGGGGTCCTAATTAACTCGGCGCCAACAGTGCCTGGAAACATGACATTTTTAAGTTTTATATATACTTACCAAGTAATTACATAGCTATTGATTCCCTAACCTAAGGCAGTTTAAAAATTCAAAATTCGTGCGGTGGCGCTTCTATCATTTGTGTGTAGGTGACAAGGTCCCGTCCACTATCCAGGACTCAAAGGAACAACTTAGCAGAGAGCTCAATTCGTTTCATGCTCTAATGTTCCATGCAAGGGGAGGAGGGCAGGCTCTGATCATGTAATTACTTGGTAAGTATATATAAAACTTTACCATAAAAATGTCATTTTTATATAAGTAACTTACCTAGTGATTACATAGCTGATGCCACATTGTTAGTAGGTGGGAGAGAGCATGGACATATTTTACTCCAAAGCATTATGTAAGTAATGAATTTGAAATAGAAAGGTTGCTAACATTGAATAAATTTTTGTTGTTTCCTTACCTGTTGAGAGAGCTGCTGCAGGTAGGTACTGCCTCTGGTTGGCGCTTCTCTCAACTTGCAGTGGGAGTGGCAGCGTAGCCAAGGGTGGCCCCTATATTAGTGGGAACTTTGCAGCTGAGGAAGTACACCATATGCTGATAAAGTTTTAAAAAGATGCCCTTGCCCAGGGTGAAGACCAGAATACAAAATAACAACACTATCACCTACACCACAGAATTAAAACCATAACCCAACCATTCAAATTATAACAAACTGGTGGGTACTCCAGGTACAAAGTGGCCCAGGCTTCCCATCGACTCAAAACCTCAAGTCAAGGTGAGTGGATAGCAAAGGAACAGAGAGTTCCCTATGCCTCCTCTCCCAGCACGATGCCAGCCATAGATAAAGGTCCTAAAAGTGTTACAATTTTCAAACACGGTCTCTATGTCTTTGAGGTAGTGTGGGGCAGATATGGACTTGCATCTCCAGAGCGTCGGCTGCAAGGTCGTAGAGAGGGACAAGTTATGTCTAAATGAGAGGGAAGTTGCAACTGCCCTAATTTTGTGAGCCTTAACCTTAACTAACAGAAAGGCTTCCTCCTGGATCTGAAAGTGGGCTTCTGACATCAACCCTCTCAAAAAAAGGATATGGCATTTTTGGAGAGCGGGTGAACTGTGTTTCTTACAGAGCACCAGAGGTTGCTCAAAGGTCCTCTAATCTTTTCCGTCCTCTGAAGGTAGTACCCAAGACATCTCACTGGACAGAGGAGTCTTTCTTCTTCCTCAGGTCCTAAGGCATCCATAAGATTCTTGATGACGAAGGATCTAGACCAGGGTTTGGAAGGCTCCTCGTTCTTTACAAGGAAACCAAGAGAAAGAGAGCAGACTGCATCCCCTTGTGCAAAACCTACTCTCTTGTCTATCAACTGTAACTCACTAATACGTCTGGCAGTAGCAAGAGCCACTAAAAAGAGAGTTTCCTTGGTGAGATTCCTGAGAGGAACAGAATGGAGAGGTTCGACTTGAGGACCTGAAAGCCATTTTAGTACAATGTATAAGTTCCAAGAGACACTGGAAGAACTTACTTTCTTAGACGTATCGAAGGATTTGATGAAGTCGCTGATATCTTGACTAGAAGACAGGTCCATTCCTCTATGTTTAAAGACTGAGCTGAGCATCGACCACCCTTTGATGGTAGAGGTCGATAACTTCCTGATGATCTTTAAGAATATAAAAAAATCAACAATTTGCCTTATAAATTTCTCAGAGGAAGAGACGTTACAGCGGCTGCACCACCTTCTGAAGACTGCCCATTTTGATAGGTACAGCTTTGTAGAAGATGCTCGTCTGCACCTTGCAACTGCCTCTGCAGCCTATCTCGAAAAGCCTTCTGCTCTGACGAGGTGCTTGACAGTCTAAAGCCTGTCAGGGCCAGAGTGGACAACCCTTGGTGGCATCTGAGACAGTGGGGTTGTCTGAGCAGCAACCGTTTTTGTGGAATGAGTCTTGGGTAATCCACCAGGAGTCAAATCAGGTCTGGGAACCATTCCTTGTTCGGCCAAAAGGGAGCAACTAGGGTCATGGAGGTGTTCTGATGCGTAGACAGTTTGCTGATTACCTCCCTGATCATTCCGAAGGGAGGGAGGATGTACACATCTAAGCCTGTCCAATCCAAAAGCATGGCGTCCATGCCCCTTGTTTGAGGATCCAGGGACCGGAGAGCAAAAGAGTGGAAGACCGTGATTTCTCAACGTTGCAAAAAGATCCACTGTGGGCTTGCCCCATAGTTTCCACAGATTGTCGCAGACTAATGGGTCTAAGGTCCATTCGGTTGGAAGGACCTGTCTGAGGCGGCTTAATTCGTCCGCAATAACATTCATTCTCCCTTGAATAAACCGGGTGGCAAGAGTGACTTGATTCTCCTCCTCCCACAGAAGGAGATCCCTCACTGTCTCATACAGTGAGAAGGAATGAGTGTCGCCACTTGCGAATGTAAGAAAGTGCAGTGGTGTTGTCTGCATGCACTACTATCTTCTTGCCACAGACTAGATCCGAGAAAGACTGAAGGCCCAGGTGAATTGTTCTCAGTTCCTTTACGTTGATGTGAGAATTCTATTGTAATGTAGTCCATGTTCCAGAGACTTCCTGGCCATCCAGAAGAGCGCCCCAGCCTAGGTTGGAGGCGTCTGAATAAAACTGAAGGTCTGGGCGCACTGGGAAAAGAGATTTCCCTTCCTGAAGTCTTTCTACGCACGACCACCACTGGAGATCCTCTTTGATTTCCGAAGTAATCGGGAAGACGAAAGAGTCTGGTTGGATTTTTCTGCACCAGTTCGCTTTCAGAAAAAATTGAAGGGGTCTCATGTGGAGTCTGCCTAACTTTACAAACATCTCTATCGAAGTGAGGGTCCCTAGAAGACTCATCCACTGCACTGCAGAGCAGGAAGGAAGAGCAAGGAACTGACTGACAATCTGAAGGCAGTTTTAGACTCTTTTGGGCAACAGAAAAGCCTGGAAAGTCCAAGAGTTCAGTATCATTCCTAAATAGGGAGTCTCCTGAGTCGGTGTCATAAGAGATTTCTTCTTGTTTACGAAAATGCCTAACTCCTGTGTGAGGCGAAGAGTTCTTCTCAAGTCCTCCGCGCACTTTTCCTCCTCATACAAGCAGAGAAGCCAGTCATCTAGGTATAAGTTGTTGATTCCCAGAAGGTGAAGCCAATTCCCTAGAGGAACAAGGATTCGTGTGAAAACTTGCAGGGCTGTCGACAAACAGAAGTGTAGGGCCTGGAACTGTACTGTAGTACTTTTCCCTGAAAAACGAAGTGTAGAAATTTCCGTGAGTCTGGATGAACAGGAACGTGAAAATACGCATTCTGCATATCCAGGGTGACCATCCAGCCCCCTATTGTACTTAGGACTGAGCGAATGGTTTCCATATGAAACTTCGTCTTCAGTATGAACACATTCAAAGTGCTGATGTCCAGAACAGGCCTCCAGCCTCCCCCCTCAAAACCTTCGGAACCACGAAAAGCGGACTGTAAAAAATTTCTGAGTGGAGATCTAGCACTTCTTCCACTGCTCCCTTGAAAAGAAGGGGTTCGACTTCCTGGGGGGGGGAGGCAAAAACTTCGTGGACCCTTTTGAATACGCTGTCAAGGCGAGTGGAGATGCAACTAAGGGAGGAGTCTTAATGAAAGGAATGGTGTAGCCCTCCTTGAGAACCTTGATCACCCAAGGATCCGCTCCTCTGCACTCCCATTCCTTCCAATAAAGTAGAAGTCTGGCTCCTACTTGGGCGCGGAGGACTAACTTCTCACTTCTTGGGGTTGGTCTTGAAGGAAGGCCTCTTAATGGACTTTGTGGGAGATCGTAAGTTTGATCTGGCTGGGTCTAGACTGGTTTTTTATCTTCCCTCCACAAAAAGGCTGAGGCTGTGGGTGGGAGAATGATCTCGACATGGAAGGCACAGGCTCCCTTGGACGTCTAGTGGACTGCGCTAACAAGTCGGTGGTAGGCATCTTCTGCAAGTCTGAAAGAATCTTCTTCACAGTGATTTGTGGAAAGAGGTGAGACCTATCTAAAGGAGCAAATAGTAGAGCTGACTTCTGTGTAAGTGAGGTGAAAGTACTAGAGCTCCCTCTTTTTAAGGATGCCCATAGAAAAGAGGGAGGCGAGTTCTAAAGAGCCGTCTTTAACTGCCCTATCCGAGCACAAAAGAACTCCCAGCCAATCAGAGGCAAAGTCTTCAGTGAGATCAGGACAGTCTTCAATCTTCCTTGCTAGCGCCCCAATGGCCCAATCGAGAAAACTAAAAATCTCAAACTTAAAAATGTTCTTGATAAGGTGATCCAGTTCAGATGAGGAAAACATTATCTTGGCTGTAGAAAAGGCCATTCTACGAACCGAATCCACCAGACCAGAGAAGTCCCACTGGGAGGAGGCAGAAACTACCAAGGAAGGAGCTTCCCCGGTGGCTTAGAATGAGTACCTCATCTTTAACAATTTGCTGGGCGGAAAAGCAAATGTCGCTTTGCCCTGTTCTCTCTTGGCGGCCAGCCAGTCATGAACTAGCTTGGGTAACCTGGTACCCTCTGATGACTGCTTTCTCATGACGAAGGTAGAAGCTGGAGGAGTAGGCGAAGCAGGAACGAAGAAATCAGGAAAACTATCCAGGAGGAAACGCAGAAGAGACCAGTAAGCAGAAGAGGGGACCATCTCCTGAACAACCTCTTCCTCCTCTGAAGAGACAGAAGACAAGGATTTATCCTTGGACTCTGGAATTGAAGAGGATTTCTTAAAAAAAACCCATAAATTCGGTCAATTGACACCTGAGTGGGGCTAACGAATCTTCTTGCACTGATGAGGATGACGGATTAGGAGAAAAAGGAGCATGGAGCCGAGAAGCAGAGGCTGAGCGCTCGGCTGTTGGCACCAGAGGCTTGGGAGTTGGCGCAGGGTGCTCAAAAGCGGAAGTCTGGCATGATTTGACGGGCGCCGGGCTCTTGGAACGCTTATAGTGCTTAGGACTGTCTCTCAATGAATGAAGATGACGAGCTGGAGAATCAGGCTGGTCCTAAGAACTGCAGGAAGGTTGTGGGCTAGCCTCCTTGTATCTCTTGACAGCTAGGGGGGACATGTCGCCAAGATCCGCATGTCTCTCGAGCGGGCGTGAAGAAACAGAATAGCGATATGGGAGCTTCTTGCGTGGGCTGGAAGCTTCCGAATCTGATGAAAGCTGATGCACTGGAATATCCTTCCAATGGTGTTTAGTCGAAGCCTGAGAATGAACGACAGGCTCGACAGAAGGGGCAACTGCCTGTGGACAAACTCCACCAGCCTCCCTTGGACCTCCAGTATGTCTTCTCCCTGGTGGGGGGGAGCGGGACAGTGACCTTTGTCTAGGAGCACTGGTGGGACGAACAGCCACCTCCTCAACGCTCACAACACTCTCACTTCTCACTGCACTTTCATTACTCACATTTTTTTCCATTAGAGATCTAATTGCCGATCCCATTTCCATAATTGTATTAGATGATAAATCAAACTTTTGATTGAACCTCGATTTGAGGCTGGCAATGGAACTAAGAGTGGAGTCATGGGAAACTGGAACAGGAGTAGACAGTAAAGTAGGAGGACTTATAATGGGAGAAACAGGAGGAACTGGAGTAGTAGTAGTTCCATCATCCCCTACATTATCCAAAGGAACAGAATCTGTACTGGCCATATTCTCACCCCTAAGGGCTGCTTTCCTCTCCCTATCTCTTTCAAGTTTTTCTAGATGAGATTTCAAGGTTTTCCATTTCTTATCCTCCCAATCCTGACACTCTATGCAAGTATTATCTTATTGCATTCTTGCCCCTACATTTAGTGCATTTTGTATGAGAATCATACGAAAGCTTTGTTAACCTAGTTCTACAACCCTCAGAACAGGAGCAAATACTGGATGAATTGGAATCCGACATCGTTAACTAAAGTAATTCCTTAAGTTAACCAGAAACAACAATGCATCAATGATAGAAAGCCACAAAACAACAAAGCCTGAATACTTCACCAAGATCGGGCAAATAACTAGCCAAAAAGCGAAGCAGCAGCTGCGAAAAACTACCGATGCTGATTGGAAGCCAGCAGGAAATGAATTGAGCTCTCTGCTAAGTTGTTCCTTTGAGTCCCGGATAGTGGGCAGGACCGTGTCACCTACACACACACACGATAAAAGCACCGCCACGCAAATTTTTAATTTTTAAGCTGCCGTAGGTTAGGGAACCAATAGCTTTGTAATTACTCGGTAAGTACCTTATATAAAAATATCTTTTAATGCTTTGGATAAGACAAATGACCGCCTTGTTCTTGGTGAAACTAAGCTCTCCAGTTTTGTCCATAAAGCTAATAATCCAGACTTATTCCTTGCATTAATGGAAAGGCAAATAACTGATCTTCATAACCCACACCCGGAATTAACTACAACACACGCCACCCCCAAATTGGCAGCATAACTGGAACAAACCAGAATGGTCAAGTAGCCAGATGATCAAGCAAGAACCTGATGTAAAAAATGTCTCTGCAGAAATTTTGATTTTGTTTCATTCCTTCTGATGTTGAGGACAGTTGTTCTCTTACAGCTCAAGAAGTTTTATTAGATGTATAATATTAACAAGATTTACATGCAAGACAAGGGTCTTAGTTTAACCTCATTGATGCTTCCTATTATTCCTAATTTGCAAATAATCTTACAGAAGAAGCCAAATTACCATGAACATGCCTTGCAGACTTTGAAAGAACAGGAATTCTTAGGAAATGAAGGTTACACAAGAAACTGTCTCAGTATGAAAATTCAGCATTATTCTAATTACATTGCTGGTGCATTACTCTAGTTGAACATGAAAACCAAAGACTTAAACAAGTTCATGCTAGAATATAGTGTTTGTATACCATTCGAGACAAGAACCTTGCAATATTCTAGTTTTTCAAGGGCAATATGTAAATGAATATCCAAGAAAGAAAGAAATTGCCAGGATTCAGGCTGACTTACCTGTGAGATAAACCATTCCCACAAGCTTATTAAATCCAACGCCATCTTAAAGCTTCTATGCCATTTTACTATTATTTACTACTTAACACAAGAAAACAAATACTATTTGCTGCAAAGTTTAAAGCTACACATTCCTTAACAAGGCTATAGCTAAATTAATTGGATTTCAACTTGAAACAATTAAAAACTAATGTTTACAAAATACCATTATGCATGCTGACTGTACTTACAAAAGACTACACCATATATATGAAACGTTAATAACATGATATTTTTACAAATCCATTAAGCATAAATATCCTTCCTTGGTGCATGCTGGGGGATTTTACAATAAAATGCTTTTCTAAAAATCCATTAATCATCAATAGTGTTACTTAGTCCAAACTGCTCCAAGGCTTACCAACTTGATAAATCTTTAAAGAAGAAAGGTCCCACTGGGAATGTCCAGTCCATGCTTAACTAACCACATACAAACCCACATACTGTACATACAAACAGTATGTATGTATTTCATTATTCCTAACTGTATTGTTGCATTCACTATTTACTTTTAACTGGATACAAGACCATCCTCAAAACTATCATGAAACAATGTTACATAACAGAGGTAGCTAGAATGGAAATGACTTATAATAAAATAAGGTTTTGTATATACTTACCAAGTACTTACATAGCTATTAGTTCACTTACACGGCAGCTTGAATTCAAAATTTCGCGGGTAACACTTCACATGTTAGCGTAAATGACCAGTTCCGCCACTAGTGAGAATATTAGGAATGACTTTAATAGATAACTTCAATCTGTTCATGCCTTATGTCTATCAGCGGGGGAGGAGGGTAGGCTCCGATCATGTAATTACTTGGTAAGTATACATAAAACCTTATTTTATTATAAAAATGTCATTTTTATATAAGTAACTTACCGAATAATTAAATAGCTGATTCCCACACTGATAGGAGGTGGGATACATGAACATAGTCTACTCCAAAACATTAAGTATGTAATGAATTTGAAAACAGAAAAAACTGCTAGCATTGAAAACAATGCTTATTGTTACCTGTCAGCAGAGATCTAGTGGGATACTGCCTATGGTTGGTGCTCATCGTAACTTGTAGTGGCATGGTGGTATAGCCATGGGTCACCACCTACTTAGTGGGAACTTTGCAGCTAAGGAAGTACAGGCAGTCCCCGGCTATCAGCGAGGGTTCCACTCTGATGGCATGAAGATAACTGAAAATCGCCGATAACCAAAAAATACCAATTTTTGGTGCCTGTTAGGTATATATCGGTGCCAATACCCAATTATCGGCGCCGATAAGCGGAAATGGGTGATTTTTGGCACCAAAAATTGCTGATTTTCATCACTAGACAAACGCCGTAAAACCAGATCACCGATAACTGGGGACTGCCTGTACTCTGATGGCTAGTAAAGCATGATAGGTGTTTGCCCTTACCCTGGGCATAGCACCAAAATAAAAACCAGACAATATTGTCACCTACACTGAGATAAAGCCAAAACCCATCCACTGAGAGTGGAGGGTGCTTCAGTCAATTGAGTCAATGTCTGTTAACTTCCTAAAAGAGGAAAAAATGGAATAAGAGCTTGAATAGATCCTCGTTATGGCTAAAAATCCCAGGATAAACACGGAAAAAAGTGTCTCCCTGTGACATTACCTTCTCTAAACAATGACTTGGATCTCACTTGTGTGTCCTAGTTGAAGGCAGAGGTCATTCGGAAGGATGTCTTCCGTGTAAGGTTGCAGAGAAAAGGAACGCCAGGATCAAACAAGAGACTCGTCGGTCATTCAGAGT
Organism: Macrobrachium rosenbergii; assembly: GCF_040412425.1. Lineage (NCBI taxonomy): Eukaryota > Metazoa > Arthropoda > Malacostraca > Decapoda > Palaemonidae > Macrobrachium > Macrobrachium rosenbergii. The sequence goes on from NC_089796.1 coordinate 44,703,678, forward strand.
ACATCCAGGTTCCAGAAGATTGGATTCCTTCCTCGCTTGGACATATCAGACACGATAAGGCTGTCAAAAGCTAGGCCCTGTGCTTAAACAGTTAAGCACAGTTCAATATCCTTTACTGATGGAGTATAAAAGATGTAGATCTCCTCAAGTACAGAAGGGGTATCCGAAAACGGGCCATAGATGTCTCTAAGAAGAGGGGTAGAGACTGCAACCCCAGCTTTGAAAATGGCCCACTCAGCCTGGTAGACAGGGCTAGAAGAATGCTGTCTGCAACCACAATAGTTTATGCAATGAGTCTGGCAGAAAATACCTTTTACTGATGAGCTCCCTGATGCTTCGAAGGTTCCTTGAGGTGGCAAATAAGATCACAGTCAGTCTGCCCCAAGGACTCCACAGTTCCCACCAGACCAGGGTATGCAAGGGAAGTACCTGCTCTCAGTTCCTCTGCAAGAACTTTAGACGACTTGAATTGAAATCAAATCCAATCTATTCACAGTAGAGGTTCTCTTGCTTGAAGAGAAAATTGAGAGAGAAAACGAGCCTTTCTTCTCTATGTATACCCTGGGACTGAGGTCTCGTCTAGAGAGAACTACCTCAGTCCAGGTGTAACTAAGGTCAAGATGCACTGAAGCTCCCAAGAGAAATGATTACAGCTCTCCAACATTTGTGAGAAGGATCCACCCAAGATCCAAGTTGTAAAGTAGAAGACATAGGTCTGGGCTTAGAGGAAGAAGGGAGTTCCCTTCTTTGTCTATGTATGTCCCAGTTGTAACCAAAGTACTTCGGTCAAGACAGTCGTTCTAAGTAAAGACTGATGTAAAGTCCAGAAAAAGAGGTCAAATGAAGAGGAGAGAGGACTCGTGAGAAGACCTAAAATGCTGCAGAGAGGTCGAGGCACAGGTCCCCGAACTGAGAAACCCTGTCTCGGAAGACGGGCTTTCTGGTTCGTCCCAATATGTAGACAACCGAGTGATCTTGTAAAGCATCGTGCAGTGTCGCAGACACTGCGAACCAACTGCCAACTCTGCACTCTTGATAGCCATGAATACACATGGAAATCCTGTAGACTCGATGACACCTCGTACAGACCACAAAATCCTTCGGTACGGCATAAGTCATCCACAGGCCTGCCACAATACTTTAAACACAGAAAAACAAAAGCCTGTGAGCGGACACTGAGTGTTCACTGTCAGGAGCTGAATAGAAGAAGGTGGGCTGCTCAAAATTGGATACTAGCAGCCTGCGGGTTGTTGCAAAAAACAGTCTCCTTCCTTGAGAGATTTTTTTGGAAGATAAAGCTTGAAAATCCGAAAGTCAAAGCCGAAGTCCACAAGAGGACTCTTGCGATGGAGGCTGTGGTTAAGGAAGAGGAAAACAGTTCCATGACTGTGTGATTCTCCAAAGGAGAAGAGTACCACAACTCTCTCTTCCAAAATCAACAAGAGCGGACAATCCTAAAACCATTCCAACTATCCTTGTCCGCACCGGGCAGCACTGGGTGACAATCCTAGGCCACTGGGCGCTCCATGGACCACTGGATAAGCACTTGGCGCCAAATAACATCGTCAGCCTAGCAGGCTGGAGGCCGGTGCTCTTGAAGACTGCTGTTGTCGATTGATGCTCAAGCTACACATTAAAACACTACGCCATCAAGACACCTTTCCAGTGGCTCTGTCGATACCTGGATTACAGGCTCAACTGAGGGGCAACTACCCGGGGGTAAACCCCCTCGGACTCCCTTGGGCCGCCAGTGAGTCTCCTCCCAAGAGTAGGGGAGCATGACAAGGACCTTAGGTCTAGGATATATGACGGGCTGGATAGCCGCTGCCTCTACTACACCTCCATGAAGATGCCTTTTCAGAGGCTATCTGTTGATACCTGGGAATAAGCAAGGGGTTCGACTAAGGGGGTAATTACCCAGGGTAATCTCCACCAGCCTCCCTTGGACATTCAGTATGACTTCTCCCATGTTTAGGGGAGTATGACAGTAATTTTCTGTTAACCCAGACACAAGACTGATGATGGCACTTGAAGAAGTGAGGGAGCCAGGCGAGGAGGCAAGTGGATAAAAATATAGGGCTAGTAGAAGGAAAGAAAAGGGTATGTTAGCTTTGTACATGCCTGGCTGTCTGCTACAGTTGCCGTCCGTGGGGCTCTCAGGCACTTATGGGCACCTTTGGCTGCATAGAGAACGAGTTGGCGCCAGATGGTAGAAGCGGCCCACGGGCGCTTATGGGCACTTTTTGGGTGTCTTTTGGCTGCTCAGAGCACGAGTTGGCACCAGATGGTAAATGGTGCCAGTGGGTACCGTCGAGTGCTCGTAGCATGAGCTGGTGTCAGGATGAAGTGGGTGCTTCTGGGTACTGGAAGTGTGGAACATTCATGATCTGCGCATCAACCTAGATGCGTGTCATCCTTGCACTGGAGACATGAGAAGCTTCTCGGAAAACATTCCTACTTGGTAAATGTACTGCCAAAGCGAGTACTCTACACGATATATTGCCGTAGCAAATACTGGGACCATTCTCGGCCGATGATAACATCTTATTACTTGTTACTTGTTGAAGCTTATCCAGGTCCTGCACCACTTCCCAAGAACTTGCAGGACCTCCATTATAAAATTAATAATTTATTCATTAGATATATTTGCTCACACTGCATATCCCAAATTCACTGTTTGACATTCCATATCATAGCACTGATTAAACAAGAAAGTTTTAAGTTTCTTTTTGAAAGACTGCAAATCCTCAAACTGCCTCAGCTCAAGAGGAAGCCTGTTATATAATCTAGGAGCTGAGTATTAAACAACCTTCTCTCCTTACTATTTTCTGCTCTTACACTTTTCAATTCTCTGCAAAGCAAAATGTGAGGGTTAAGGTAATATTATTTACCGACGGCTAGCAAGTATACTAGGTTCGGTAAACAAACATATAATGCAAATCTTTGGCCTAAAGGAATGACGAAACATTCAAGAATTACTTTAAACGCAATTATATAACAAGAGCTTGCAAGTAGCCTAGGCCCTGTAAACACCATTAATGTAAAGTTTGGCCTAAAGGAATAGCGTAAGATACAAGAATTACTTTTTAGGGGAAAACTACATCAGCAAGTAGCCTAGGCAAATAAGCAAAAGTTTTGCCTAGCTTTTAGTCTCATAGAATGATGAAACATTCAAGAATTACTTTTAAGGCAAGTATTATCGGTGGCTGGTGAGTGCCTATGCCTGGAAAACACCATTCGAAAATTTAATTTTAAGGCAAAACTATACAAGTAATCTAGACCCGGTAAACAAAACATAATGCAAAAGTTTCAGCCTAAAGGAATGGCGTAACATATGCGAGGATTACTTTTTAGGGCAGAGCTATCATAGGCAGCTCGCAAGCCTAGATTTTTTAGACAAAATTCTGTTGATGAATAAACTTAATAACAAAATAAGGAAAAAACTCATCCTGAGATTTCATGGTTGTTACTAATACGCATTCCAGTGGATGTGAACAACACTGAAATCCAGACATTACATCCAGAAAATAATGAATTCAAGCTGCCATATAAGTGAACTAATAGCTATGTAATTACTTGGTAAGTTACTTATATAAAAGCAGATTTTCACAAATGGCTATATTGGCTCTGCTGGGTTGTGTAGCTGATACTAAGCTTATTACATAATGGATTTTGTTACTTATTGGGAGGCCAGACCCCCAATCTGCCCATTATGCTGAGGTGCCAGTACTCACACATATACAAGAGCATAGTCAACATCAAAACTGACAAAAGTTGAAGAAGTTGAACAATGATGCCCTGATACTGTAGTTTCAATGTAATAAAACTGTCTTTAGAAATCATAAAAAATATTCATGTTACAGTTTCTTATGGAATGGAATGGAATGGAATATAAGAATATAAAACTTAGGTCAAAGGCCATGCGCTGGGACCTACAAGGTCATTCAGCACCAATTAAACTTCTTATTGAACTGCAATTGCCAATAAAAATGCTTATTTAAATACTTGACAGTATTCCAGCATACTACAATTTGAAAACAAGTATCTGTTAGGAAGGTCAATACCCAGTTTAACCTAAGACATCCTTTTTATTTTTTATCTCTGAGATTCCAGCATAAAAATTATGCATCATTTGCAATTCAATATTACATAGTGAATTGCAGAAAGTTATAGCAAAGAAACTTAAAGGTGACATGAGATGTTACCTAAATGTGAAAGGGGTAGTGTACTAACCATATGATTAATTTGTTTTATTGGAATTTTTTCTTCTGCAGTCACACAGCATTTTTTATTGTGTAGGATAACCTTATAGTAGCAGTAAACAAAATTCTTTCTCTCTCTCAGGCTAAAATCACCAGAAATTTGTTTTCTTTCCATTTACAATGCAATGGCTCCCATAAATACATAGTAATAAACAACATCACTAGGAAGGCTACGTTTCCTTGATCACACAGATGCCTATGAATTCAACAGACACTTGAAAAGATTGAAATTATACCATGCACAAAAATTCCAAAAACTCTTCAATTATAAATACATTAGATCATGCATATGCTGGTATTTTGTATACGACCTAAGATATAATTTACATGCACTTACCTATAGAATATAATACATTTCCCCTACATACAGAGGAATTGATTGAAAATCAAAACCATAGTAGTATTAAGATAAGTGAAAGACATAGGCAGTAAGCTGCAATTTGTTAGGCTATGTCCTTGTATTGTCAAAATACTCATTTGCTTTCCTTGAGCTTGCAACATCTCTTTCTGAGAAGAACTGAGAATGAATTTAAGCCAAAGGCCAAGTGCTGGGACCTATGAGGTCATTTAGAGCTGACACATAAATTGACGATAAAAAAATTGAAAGGTGTAACAGGAGGAAAACCTCGCAATGTTGCAATGAATCAATTGTTAGGAGAGGGTGGATAGAGGAAAAAGGAGAATATCAATGGAGATGCAGTAAAAGGAATGAAAGGGGTTGCAGCTAGGGGCCCAAGGGATGCTGCAAAGAACCTAAGTAATGCCATCAGCGCACTGCAAGTGGTGCACCGACAGCACTAGCTTCCCTATAGTGACATCTCTTTCATATTTCTATTATTAAAATGATGTTAGCGGGCATGATCATAGGGGTGACATTTCTGCTACATCCATAAATGAATTGTATTTCATAATTTCATCCTTGACCAATTTGTGCATTAATAAACAATTCACCACATCAACATTGCTTTCATTTTTCATCTTCCTTATTTATTGCCGAGACTTGACGGACTCGTGGTTGTCTGTCATACTCTTCTTTGTAATCAATACTTTCGCATTTTGGGCTATATTGACCAACTTCCCAGAAAAAGAAAAACCTACACAAGTGTGACACTGAGAGCAACAGTTGATAACTTACTGAGTGAATGTTGAAGTCAATTGCAGTGACCAAGAAGAATGGCCTGAGATGCAAAATTTGAAATAAACCTCGTGAAACCTTGGATTTTTTGAAATGTAATATTTTGCTAATCTAATATGAGGAGGAGTACTTTACTGAAGGGATCAAAAGAATTTTACTAACTAATTCATATTTACTCATAAATAAAAAAAATTTACAGCTACTTTAGTACTGTACATGCACTACACACATGCAGCTAAACACAGAGCCCCCAAAATGATAATCTACTCATGGCAGATGATTTGGCATTGACCTTGATATTCTAAAGAAAACTACACATGCTAGTATGAATTTTACTAGCCTTCCCTTAGACAGTGCTCATTATTTATCTATGGTTTTCAGTATGTGAACTTTTTAATGTTTACTTAACAACACCTGAATTTCTCTAATATGAAGGGGCATGGAACTTTGACACCAGATATTGAAGTGAATCAAGATTATGGTGGGAAATAATAATGCGAATGTTTAGTATACTCCAAAGTGTGTTTGTTTTTGATAAGTACTTTTTTGTATAAACAAAATATTTTTACATTTTTACTCTACTATCTTAGAGTAAGGGAGCCTAGAATGAATGTCTTGCATTTCATAAAATTTTAAGCATATTGTGTTATTGGCAGAAGGCTCTATGGTATTTAAGCCTTACGGCCAGGAATGGAAAGATTTAGCTTGAAAGAAGTTCTATGGTGATAAGGGACAGAATGAAAAGAGTAGATTGACAGAAGCTCTATGGTATTTAGGGCCAAGAATGGATAGACTTAGCTTGACAGAAAGCTCTACGGTATTTAGGGCCAAGAATGGAGAGATTCAGTTTAAGTCTGAGAATGCTTGTGGAAGGGAGTGTTGAGTATGTAAGGAGGGCAATTAAACAGATCAAAGAAAGGCAAGATACCAGCGCAGGATTACTTATAAAATGCTACAGTACAGAACTGACAGTGTGGTTGACTAACTGGGTTTGTAAGGTATGTCAGAAAGTGGGAAAGGTTCTGCAAAAATATGGGAGAGGAATGATAAATGACTAACTACTTAATATGACAGGGAAGAACTGAGATCAAATTTTGACTGAGAAATTATGACAGATAACAGAAGGGCCACTAGAGATTTTTATTATTATTACAAAGTTTAATCAAACCATAGAGTCAGAACACTAAACTACAGGACTGACCCAGAGGGTTTGATTTAAAATAAGAAAAGGATGTGTGCATCATGGATTTGTTGTGGAACAGTAAAATGATAAGTCTGAAAGGAAAGGGAAAAGCAGTATGTGGCATTCATAGGACTCGAAGGA